>NW_026647578.1:0-30981 GCF_950295315.1 Erinaceus europaeus | reverse complement strand
GGAGGGGAGAAGGGGAGAGGAGGAAAAGGAGGGGAGAGGAGGGGAGGGGAGAAGGGGAGAGGAGGGAAAGGGAGGGGAGGGGAGGGAAGGGGAAGGGAGAGGAGGGGAGAGGAGAGGAGGGGAGAGGAGAGAAGGGGAGAGGAGAGGAGGGGAGAGGAGAGAAGGGGAGGGGAGAGGAGAGAAGGGGAGAGGAGAGGAGAAGAGGGGAGAGGAGAGAAGGGGAGAGGAGAGGAGGGGAGAGGAGAGAAGGGGAGAGGAGAGGAGGGGAGAGGAGAGGAGGGGAGAGGAGAGAAAGGGAGAGGAGAGGAGAAGAGGGGAGAGGAGAGAAGGGGAGAGGAGAGGAGGGGAGAGGAGAGGAGGGGAGAGGAGAGAAAGGGAGAGGAGAGGAGGGGAGAGGAGAGAAGGGGAGAGGAGAGAAGGGGAGGGGAGAGGAGGGGAGAGGAGAGAAAGGGAGAGGAGAGGAGGGGAGAGGAGAGAAGGGGAGAGGAGAGAAGGGGAGGGGAGAGGAGGGGAGAGGAGAGAAAGGGAGAGGAGAGGAGGGGAGAGGAGAGAAGGGGAGAGGAGAGAAGGGGAGGGGAGAGGAGGGGAGAGGAGAGAAGGGGAGAGGAGAGGAGGGGAGAGGAGAGGAGGGGAGAGGAGAGAAGGGGAGGGGAGAGGAGAGAAGGGGAGAGGAGAGGAGAAGAGGGGAGAGGAGAGAAGGGGAGAGGAGAGGAGGGGAGAGGAGAGAAGGGGAGGGGAGAGGAGGGGAGGGGAGAGGAGGGGAGGGGAGAGGAAGGGAGAGTGGGGGGTAGGCCGGTTGGGAGGGCGAGAGGCACCCACCCCGCAGCCCACCGCCTCTCCAGCTGCCCACGACCCTCAGGCGCAGCGACTGTCCCCAGGGACACCGCGAGGGGGCACGGGCGCCCGGACTCACCCCGCGACCCCTCCCTGCGCCGGCCCACGCGGACACGGGGACACGCGGCCCCGGAAGGGACACGGGAGACGAGGGGACGGGACCACGCGGGCTGCGGGGATGGGGACGCGGGGGGGGGGGGGACGGGGACGGGACGCGGGGACTGGGGGACGCAGAGCGGCGGCCGGCACTCCCGCAGCCCGTCCCGCAGGGGTGAGCCGTCCCGCACCTCAGCCCCCAACCCAGGTGCAGCCCCAGCGTGCAGACCCCCGGCCGGTGCGGGCCCATCCAGAGCAGCCCCCACCCCGCCACAGCCCCCACCCTGCCCGCAGCCCCCAGACCCCGGCGTGGCGCCCTCACCAGAGCAGCCCCCATCCCCGCACCCCGCCCGCAGCCCCCACCCCGCCCGCAGCCCCCACCCCGCCCGCAGCCCCCAGACCCCGGCGTGGCGCCCTCACCAGAGCAGCCCCCATCCCCGCACCCCGCCCGCAGCCCCCGCCCCGCCCGCAGCCCCCACCCCGCCCGCAGCCCCCAGACCCCGGCGTGGCGCCCTCACCAGAGCAGCCCCCATCCCCGCACCCCGCCCGCAGCCCCCACCCCGCCCGCAGCCCCCACCCCGCCCGCAGCCCCCAGACCCCGGCGTGGCGCCCTCACCAGAGCAGCCCGCACCCCCCCACCCCGCCCGCAGCCCCCGCCCCGCGGCGCCCGCACTCACCTGGCGTCTGAGCAGCTGCGCGCCGCCCGTCCTGCGGAGGCCACAGCAGGCGCGACCCCGAGCGCGGCCCCGAGCGCGCCCCCGCCTCCCGCAGCCTTCCCCCGGGCGCGTGCACGTAGCGCCGTGACGTAGGCACGCACGCACAGCCGCTGGCAGCCTCGGGGACGGGGACCAGACCGGGACGGACAGGGACTGGGGGGGCGGGACAGAGGGACAGGGACAGAGGGATGGGGGCAGGGGGCTGGACAGGGACGGGGGTGGGGACAGGGACAGACAGGGGGCTGGACAGACAGGGGGCTGGACAGACAGGGGGCAGGGACAGACAGGGGGCTGGACAGACAGGTGGCAGGGACAGACAGGGGGCTGGCTGGACAGACAGGTGGCAGGGACAGACAGGGGGCTGGACAGACAGGTGGCAGGGACAGACAGGGGGCTGGACAGAGACAGGGGGACAGGGACAGACAGGAGGCTGGACAGCAGGGCAGGTGGACAGAGACGGGGACAGGAATAGACAGGGGCTGGACAGGGACATGGGGGCAGGGACAGACAGGAGGGTGGACAGTGGGGTGGGTGGACAGGGACACAAGGGGTAGGGACAGGGCCAGCAAGCATTTTGCCAGGACAGAACCTGGCAAGGGCAGAGGGCACCTGGGGATGGGGACATAGTGGGTGCCCTAGAACGGGCAACGTGGGGGGGGACACACCAGGGTTAAGGGGACTCATGGGGATGGGGACGGGGTGCCCATGGGGCCCAGAGGGGAAGGTAAAGGGGGCCAGTCTGGGGGAGAGGCTGGGACAGTGGGGTCCCTGCCAGGGGGTGCAGGTCCCCAGCGCTGCATCTGGGGGACAGGACGTGGGAGGAGGGCCAGGCACTGTGGCGGACACGGCCATGGCTCCAGCATCCAGGCCACTCCCCTCCCTCTGTCCCGGGACTGGGGGCTCAGGGGTCCCCAGAGGCGGCTGGGTGGCGGCGCCGGGAAGGGAGGGTCGGGATGGGGGCTGCCCACTTGGGGGTCCCTGGACATGTGTCCACTGGGGACAGCGGCACGGGGAGGCCGCCAGGTACACTGCTGGACCCCGGGCTGGACGGAGGGTGGTGACCTGCCATGAGTGCCCCACAGAGCATGGGTGACATGTGTGCCAGCATCCCTGACACCCCCACTAGACAGTCCCTCCTTGGGGACAACAGCCCTGTCACCCCCCCCCAGGCCTGTCCCCACTGTCCCTGGCCATGATTCAAAGGAGGTCTCGAAACTTGACATCAGGCTCAACCTGACGCTGTTGACTGGCTACGGAAGAAGGGCAAACGCTAGAAGAAGAAGGAGGCCCTCAGGGCTGTGCAGCAGGGCCACTGTCCCGCCTTCAGAGCTGCCGCCGTGTGACGGTTCCGTGAAGAGACCCTCGTGCCTGAGGCTTCAGAGCCTCACCACAAGCCAGAGCTGAGCAGGGTGCTGGCTGGGAGAGACCGAGGCCGCAGCCCTGCTTCACCACCTGTGAAGCTCCGCCCTGCAGGTCAGAGAGACGTGGCAGGCCCCACGTGTGCCCTCAGCAAGCAGCTTAGGTTCAAGTCCCAGTGCCACCTGGGTCTTCCATGATGCTAGAGGAAGCTCAGGGCTGTGCCGTCTCTCCCTGTCTCTGTCTCTGTCTCTGTCTCATCCTCTGAGTGGACCGACCGCCCAACGTGCTGAGATCCTGTGTGTAGGAGACTTTGGGGTGTCGTAGGCGCCTGCCTCCCTGTGCCCGGCAGCGAGGTGACTCAGGTGTGGACGCGGCCAAGGGCCTGTGTGCAGGTGAGGCCCAGGGCAGGGACCCTCCGCCCCCACATTCCTGGCAGGTGAGGGCACGGGCGGGGAACCCAACTCCTGCCACCCCTCTTCTGTTTTTGGTGAGAGGTGGCGGCTCCCAGGACAGAGCCCCTGCGCCCGGGTCTGTGCTGGGCTGGGCGCCCCCCACCTCTGGGGTCCCCTGTCTCTGGCATCTGCACCCTGCTAGGGAGGGCGTCCAGGCCCCATCTGCAGCACCCCTGCGTGAGTCGGGCTGGGGGTGGGGGCCTGGGGCTGCTGTGGCCGAAGTGTGGGTTTGGGGTGCCGAGACCCCAGCCTCCTCACGGGACCTGCAAGGAAGCAGAGGCCCAACCCCAAAAGGCCCCAGAGTTCTCGAAGTACCCAGCACCCAGGCCAGGCCTCTGCCCCCCACCCAGCACCCCAGGCCAGGCCTCTGCCCCCCACCCAGCACCCAGGCCAGGCCTCTTACCCCCACCCAGCACCCAGGCCAGGCCTCTTACCCCCACCCAGCACCCCAGGCCAAGCCTCTGCCCCCCACCCAGCACCCCAGGCCAGGCCTCTGCCCCCCACCCAGCACCCCAGGCCAGGCCTCTTACTCCCACCCAGCACCCCAGGCCAGGCCTCTTACCCCCACCCAGCACCCCAGGCCAGGCCTCTTACCCCCACCCAGCACCCCAGGCCAGGCCTCTTACTCCCACCCAGCACCCCAGGCCAGGCCTCTTACTCCCACCCAGCACCCCAGGCCAGGCCTCTGCCCCCCATCGCCCCCAGGCCAGGCCTCTTACCCCCACCCAGCACCCCAGGCCAGGCCTCTTATCCCCACCCAGCACCCCAGGCCAGGCCTCTTACCCCCACCCAGCACCCCAGGCCAGGCCTCTTACTCCCACCCAGCACCCCAGGCCAGGCCTCTTACCCCCACCCAGCACCCAGGCCAGGCCTCTTACCCCCACCCAGCACCCCAGGCCAGGCCTCTGCCCCCACCCAGCACCCCAGGCCAGGCCTCTTACTCCCACCCAGCACCCCAGGCCAGGCCTCTGCCCCCACCCAGCACCCCAGGCCAGGCCTCTTACCCCCACCCAGCACCCCAGGCCAGGCCTCTTACTCCCACCCAGCACCCCAGGCCAGGCCTCTTACCCCCAGCCAGCACCCCAGGCCAGGCCTCTTACCCCCACCCAGCACCCCAGGCCAGGCCTCTGCCCCCACCCAGCACCCCAGGCCAGGCCTCTTACTCCCACCCAGCACCCCAGGCCAGGCCTCTTACCCCCACCCAGCACCCCAGGCCAGGCCTCTTACCCCCACCCAGCACCCCAGGCCAGGCCTCTTACCCCCACCCAGCACCCCAGGCCAGGCCTCTACCCCCACCCAGCACCCCAGGCCAGGCCTCTTACCCCCACCCAGCACCCCAGGCCAGGCCTCTTACTCCCAACCAGCACCCCAGGCCAGGCCTCTGCCCCCCATCGCCCCCAGGCCAGGCCTCTTACCCCCACCCAGCACCCCAGGCCAGGCCTCTTACCCCCAGCCAGCACCCCAGGCCAGGCCTCTTACTCCCACCCAGCACCCCAGGCCAGGCCTCTTACTCCCACCCAGCACCCCAGGCCAGGCCTCTTACCCCCACCCAGCACCCCAGGCCAGGCCTCTTACCCCCACCCAGCACCCCAGGCCAGGCCTCTGCCCCCACCCAGCACCCCAGGCCAGGCCTCTTACCCCCACCCAGCACCCCAGGCCAGGCCTCTTACTCCCACCCAGCACCCCAGGCCAGGCCTCTTACCCCCAGCCAGCACCCCAGGCCAGGCCTCTTACCCCCACCCAGCACCCCAGGCCAGGCCTCTGCCCCCACCCAGCACCCCAGGCCAGGCCTCTTACTCCCACCCAGCACCCCAGGCCAGGCCTCTTACCCCCACCCAGCACCCCAGGCCAGGCCTCTTACCCCCACCCAGCACCCCAGGCCAGGCCTCTTACCCCCACCCAGCACCCCAGGCCAGGCCTCTTACCCCCACCCAGCACCCCAGGCCAGGCCTCTTACCCCCACCCAGCACCCCAGGCCAGGCCTCTTACTCCCACCCAGCACCCCAGGCCAGGCCTCTGCCCCCCATCGCCCCCAGGCCAGGCCTCTTACCCCCACCCAGCACCCCAGGCCAGGCCTCTTACCCCCACCCAGCACCCCAGGCCAGGCCTCTTACTCCCACCCAGCACCCCAGGCCAGGCCTCTTACTCCCACCCAGCACCCCAGGCCAGGCCTCTTACCCCCACCCAGCACCCCAGGCCAGGCCTCTTACCCCCACCCAGCACCCCAAGCCAGGCCTCTTACTCCCACCCAGCACCCCAGGCCAGGCCTCTGCCCCCCATCGCCCCCAGGCCAGGCCTCTTACCCCCACCCAGCACCCCAGGCCAGGCCTCTTATCCCCACCCAGCACCCCAGGCCAGGCCTCTTACCCCCACCCAGCACCCCAGGCCAGGCCTCTTACTCCCACCCAGCACCCCAGGCCAGGCCTCTTACCCCCACCCAGCACCCAGGCCAGGCCTCTTACCCCCACCCAGCACCCCAGGCCAGGCCTCTGCCCCCACCCAGCACCCCAGGCCAGGCCTCTTACTCCCACCCAGCACCCCAGGCCAGGCCTCTGCCCCCACCCAGCACCCCAGGCCAGGCCTCTTACCCCCACCCAGCACCCCAGGCCAGGCCTCTTACTCCCACCCAGCACCCCAGGCCAGGCCTCTTACCCCCAGCCAGCACCCCAGGCCAGGCCTCTTACCCCCACCCAGCACCCCAGGCCAGGCCTCTGCCCCCACCCAGCACCCCAGGCCAGGCCTCTTACTCCCACCCAGCACCCCAGGCCAGGCCTCTTACCCCCACCCAGCACCCCAGGCCAGGCCTCTTACCCCCACCCAGCACCCCAGGCCAGGCCTCTTACCCCCACCCAGCACCCCAGGCCAGGCCTCTTACCCCCACCCAGCACCCCAGGCCAGGCCTCTTACCCCCACCCAGCACCCCAGGCCAGGCCTCTTACTCCCACCCAGCACCCCAGGCCAGGCCTCTGCCCCCCATCGCCCCCAGGCCAGGCCTCTTACCCCCACCCAGCACCCCAGGCCAGGCCTCTTACCCCCAGCCAGCACCCCAGGCCAGGCCTCTTACTCCCACCCAGCACCCCAGGCCAGGCCTCTTACTCCCACCCAGCACCCCAGGCCAGGCCTCTTACCCCCACCCAGCACCCCAGGCCAGGCCTCTTACCCCCAGCCAGCACCCCAGGCCAGGCCTCTTACTCCCACCCAGCACCCCAGGCCAGGCCTCTTACTCCCACCCAGCACCCCAGGCCAGGCCTCTTACCCCCACCCAGCACCCCAGGCCAGGCCTCTTACCCCCACCCAGCACCCCAAGCCAGGCCTCTTACTCCCACCCAGCACCCCAGGCCAGGCCTCTGCCCCCCATCGCCCCCAGGCCAGGCCTCTTACCCCCACCCAGCACCCCAGGCCCGGCCTCTTATCCCCACCCAGCACCCCAGGCCAGGCCTCTTACCCCCACCCAGCACCCCAGGCCAGGCCTCTTACTCCCACCCAGCACCCCAGGCCAGGCCTCTTACCCCCACCCAGCACCCAGGCCAGGCCTCTTACCCCCACCCAGCACCCCAGGCCAGGCCTCTGCCCCCACCCAGCACCCCAGGCCAGGCCTCTTACTCCCACCCAGCACCCCAGGCCAGGCCTCTGCCCCCACCCAGCACCCCAGGCCAGGCCTCTTACCCCCACCCAGCACCCCAGGCCAGGCCTCTTACTCCCACCCAGCACCCCAGGCCAGGCCTCTTACCCCCAGCCAGCACCCCAGGCCAGGCCTCTTACCCCCACCCAGCACCCCAGGCCAGGCCTCTGCCCCCACCCAGCACCCCAGGCCAGGCCTCTTACTCCCACCCAGCACCCCAGGCCAGGCCTCTTACCCCCACCCAGCACCCCAGGCCAGGCCTCTTACCCCCACCCAGCACCCCAGGCCAGGCCTCTTACCCCCACCCAGCACCCCAGGCCAGGCCTCTTACCCCCACCCAGCACCCCAGGCCAGGCCTCTTACCCCCACCCAGCACCCCAGGCCAGGCCTCTTACTCCCACCCAGCACCCCAGGCCAGGCCTCTGCCCCCCATCGCCCCCAGGCCAGGCCTCTTACCCCCACCCAGCACCCCAGGCCAGGCCTCTTACCCCCAGCCAGCACCCCAGGCCAGGCCTCTTACTCCCACCCAGCACCCCAGGCCAGGCCTCTTACTCCCACCCAGCACCCCAGGCCAGGCCTCTTACCCCCACCCAGCACCCCAGGCCAGGCCTCTTACCCCCACCCAGCACCCCAGGCCAGGCCTCTTACTCCCACCCAGCACCCCAGGCCAGGCCTCTTACCCCCACCCAGCACCCAGGCCAGGCCTCTTACCCCCACCCAGCACCCCAGGCCAGGCCTCTGCCCCCACCCAGCACCCCAGGCCAGGCCTCTTACTCCCACCCAGCACCCCAGGCCAGGCCTCTGCCCCCACCCAGCACCCCAGGCCAGGCCTCTTACCCCCACCCAGCACCCCAGGCCAGGCCTCTTACTCCCACCCAGCACCCCAGGCCAGGCCTCTTACCCCCAGCCAGCACCCCAGGCCAGGCCTCTTACCCCCACCCAGCACCCCAGGCCAGGCCTCTGCCCCCACCCAGCACCCCAGGCCAGGCCTCTTACTCCCACCCAGCACCCCAGGCCAGGCCTCTTACCCCCACCCAGCACCCCAGGCCAGGCCTCTTACCCCCACCCAGCACCCCAGGCCAGGCCTCTTACCCCCACCCAGCACCCCAGGCCAGGCCTCTTACCCCCACCCAGCACCCCAGGCCAGGCCTCTTACTCCCACCCAGCACCCCAGGCCAGGCCTCTGCCCCCCATCGCCCCCAGGCCAGGCCTCTTACCCCCACCCAGCACCCCAGGCCAGGCCTCTTACCCCCAGCCAGCACCCCAGGCCAGGCCTCTTACTCCCACCCAGCACCCCAGGCCAGGCCTCTTACTCCCACCCAGCACCCCAGGCCAGGCCTCTTACCCCCACCCAGCACCCCAGGCCAGGCCTCTTACCCCCACCCAGCACCCCAAGCCAGGCCTCTTACTCCCACCCAGCACCCCAGGCCAGGCCTCTGCCCCCCATCGCCCCCAGGCCAGGCCTCTTACCCCCACCCAGCACCCCAGGCCAGGCCTCTTATCCCCACCCAGCACCCCAGGCCAGGCCTCTTACCCCCACCCAGCACCCCAGGCCAGGCCTCTTACTCCCACCCAGCACCCCAGGCCAGGCCTCTTACCCCCACCCAGCACCCAGGCCAGGCCTCTTACCCCCACCCAGCACCCCAGGCCAGGCCTCTGCCCCCACCCAGCACCCCAGGCCAGGCCTCTTACTCCCACCCAGCACCCCAGGCCAGGCCTCTGCCCCCACCCAGCACCCCAGGCTAGGCCTCTTACCCCCACCCAGCACCCCAGGCCAGGCCTCTTACTCCCACCCAGCACCCCAGGCCAGGCCTCTTACCCCCAGCCAGCACCCCAGGCCAGGCCTCTTACCCCCACCCAGCACCCCAGGCCAGGCCTCTGCCCCCACCCAGCACCCCAGGCCAGGCCTCTTACTCCCACCCAGCACCCCAGGCCAGGCCTCTTACCCCCACCCAGCACCCCAGGCCAGGCCTCTTACCCCCACCCAGCACCCCAGGCCAGGCCTCTTACCCCCACCCAGCACCCCAGGCCAGGCCTCTTACCCCCACCCAGCACCCCAGGCCAGGCCTCTTACCCCCACCCAGCACCCCAGGCCAGGCCTCTTACTCCCACCCAGCACCCCAGGCCAGGCCTCTGCCCCCCATCGCCCCCAGGCCAGGCCTCTTACCCCCACCCAGCACCCCAGGCCAGGCCTCTTACCCCCAGCCAGCACCCCAGGCCAGGCCTCTTACTCCCACCCAGCACCCCAGGCCAGGCCTCTTACTCCCACCCAGCACCCCAGGCCAGGCCTCTTACCCCCACCCAGCACCCCAGGCCAGGCCTCTTACCCCCACCCAGCACCCCAAGCCAGGCCTCTTACTCCCACCCAGCACCCCAGGCCAGGCCTCTGCCCCCCATCGCCCCCAGGCCAGGCCTCTGCCCCCACCCAGCACCCCAGGCCAGGCCTCTTACTCCCACCCAGCACCCCAGGCCAGGCCTCTTACTCCCACCCAGCACCCCAGGCCAGGCCTCTTACTCCCACCCAGCACCCCAGGCCAGGCCTCTTACCCCCACCCAGCACCCCAGGCCAGGCCTCTTACCCCCACCCGGCACCCCAGGCCAGGCCTCTTACCCCCACCCAGCACCCCAGGCCAGCCTCTGCCCCCCACCCAGCACCCCAGGACAGGCCTCTGCCCCCCCCCCATCGCCCCCAGGTCAGACCCTCCAGCCTGGGGCCACCCACTCACAGGCCTGCCATGGCCAGGGTACGGTCATCCCTCCATGCCAGCCTGGCCTCACAGTCCCGGGGGCCCAGTGCTCACTGTCCGGGGGGGGGGGGGATCCTGTTCTCTGGGGCCTGGAGGCTTTCTGTACTGGGTGGGGGTCTCCACTTCCTTTCCAGAGTGACAGCTTGTGATGGTTCCCTGGCCTCTAGCTGCTCTGCTTCTGTGGGGTCAGGAGAGCCCTCACTCCACCTTGGGGGTCCCAGAGGTTCCGCAGGGCACTCCCAGCCTCTCGAGGCTCTGTGGTCTCCATGCTGAGTGCCCTCAGCTTGAGGGAGCTCTGGGGGTCTCCGTGGATACCCCCACTGGGGGAGGCCTCAGGGTCTGCAAGGCATCCGGGCCTGGGACTGTCTCCCCCCGGCAGTGCATTAGCGCCCCCCCCCCCCCCCCGCCCCCGGGTGACATGGAGTCTAGAAGGTGAACCGCAGACGCTGGGCTGGGTGGGGCGGGAACTCCAGTCTGAGAATAATGAGGTTTCCTCTTCCGCCCGGCAGGCCTTTCCTGTCAGTGCACGTCCAGGCCCACGCTGGGCCCCCAGAGGCCAGCCCACCCGGCCAGAGAAGGTGCCGGAAGGGGAAGCCTGGGAACCCTGGTGGTGCCTCGGGCTTGGCGGGTCTGGTCCCGCTGACCCTGCTTTGCCGCCTGGGGAAGCAGAGCCGGGATAGCAGCTGCGAGGGCAGGAGCAGCCGCTGCTGTCTGCACCGGGAGTCTGGCATCTGGGCCACGCCGCCAGCTTTTCTGAGTGGAGTGCTGACCCCCACAGGGTGTTTCTAGGCCCCTTGGTCCTCGTGCATCCAGTGCTGGGCACCGAGGGCTCTCGGTGAGGGTGGCAATGCCCCCAGGTCCCCAGGAGGGTCTGTCAGCCCAGCCTGAGGCCGGCAAGTGTTCCCCGACCCAGCAGGTGCCCCTGAGCCAGCCCTGCTGTGTGGCCCCCAGTGTCCCCGAGACCCTAGCCAGCCCCCACCCTCTGACTCCCAGGGGCCCGGCCATGTCCCCACGGATGGGGGCTCTGTGACACTGTCTCTGGGCAGGACATCACCTCATGTGACAAAGCCGACAGCTTCTGGGTATCCTGCAGCTGGCATGGTGCTGACCTCAGTGAGGGGACAGGGGTCCACCCCGCTGACCTCTGAGGGGACAGGGGTCCACCCCGTTGACCTCAGAGTGAGGGGACAAATGTCCACCCTGCCGACCTCTGAGGGGAAATGGGTCCACCCTGCTCACCTCAAGAGTGAGGGGACACGGGTCCACCCTGCTGACCTCAGTGAGGGGACAGGGGTCCACCCTGCTGACTTTTGAGGGGACAAATGTCCACCCCGCTGACCTCTGAGGGGACAGGGGTCCACCCCGCTGACCTCAGAGTGAGGGGACAGGTGTCCACCCTGCTGATCTCTGAGGGGACAGGTGTCTACCCTGCTGACCTCAAGAGTGAGGGGACAAGTGTCCACCCCGCTGACCTCAAGAGTGAGGGGACAAGTATCCACCCTGCAGACCTCAAGAGTGAGGGGACAAGTGTCCACCCTGCTGACCTCAGAGTGAGGGGACAGGTGTCCACCCTGCTGACCTCAGTGAGGGGAAAGGGGTCCCCCCTGCTGATCTCTGAGGGGACAGGGGTCCACCCTGCTGACCTCAGAGTGAGGGGACAAGTGTCCACCCCGCTGACCTCAGAGTGAGGGGACAAGTGTGCCGTGGGGGGGCGGAGAGGTGCCCGGCTCCTTCCTGGGTGTCCGTGCTTCTGGCTGTGTGGCCACCCTGAGCTAGGAGGACACTGTCCTGAGCCCTGACCCCGCCCCTCCCCCGCCTGTCCCCAGCTCAGAGCCGCGGAAGCTTCTGGAAGGAAAAGGCCGTGGCTGGGGTGGGGGGGAGACTGGGAGCCTGTGCTCTCACCCCACCCCTGGAATGTTCTGGAGCAGCCGCAGGTCAGAACAGGAGCCCTGGCACAGCCGGCCGCCAGATCCCAGCACTGATACGTGGCGAGTGCGAGCCCAGAGCCGGGGAGCTGGCGTCCCAGGATGGAGAGGCGCCAGGGTGGGGGCAGGACTTGTGGACGGACGGACGGACGCCAAGGCCTGGGGCAGCCACCTCCCCGGACCCCTGCCCTCCTCCGACACCCCTTCCCCATGGGCCTTTCTGCATCTTTCCTGGGCATCATCATCACTCCCTCCCTCCCTCCTCCCTCCCTCCCTCCCTCCCTCCTCCCTCCCTCCCTCCCTCCTCTCTCCCTCCCTCCCTCCCTCCCTCCCTCCCTCCCTCCCTCCCTCCCTCCTCCCTTCCTTTTTCTTTCTTTTTCCCAGAGCCCTGGAACCTGGGTCCTCAGAGCCTCAGGCAGGAGAATCTTTTGCAGAAATTTTCTGCTGTCTCCCCAGCCCTAAAAACAATTTTTATTTATTAATGAAAGAAAGATACAGAGCCCAGAGCCCTGCTGAGCTCTGGCTGACGGTGGTGCTGGGGATAGAACTTGGGTCCTCAGTCTCAGGCAGAAGAGTCTTTTTGCAGAACCATTATGCTGCCTCCCCAGCCCTGTTATTATTACTTTATTACTGTTTACCCAGAGTCCTGCTGAACTCTGGCTGATGGTGGTGCTGGGGATTGGGCCTGGGGCCTCAGAGCCTCAGGCAGGAGAGTCCATATATATATTTTAAAATATGTTTATTTGGGGGCTTGGTGGTAGCGCAGTGGGTTAAGCGCACGTGGCACGAAGCACAAGGACCGGTGTGAGGATCCCGGTTCAAGCCCCAGGCTCCCCACCTGCAGGGAAGTCGCTTCATAGGCGGTGAAGCAGGTCTGCAGGTGTCTATCTCTCCTCCTGTCTTCCCCTCCTCTCTCAATTTCTCTCTGTCCCATCCAACTACAACAATATCAACAACAACAATAATAATAACAAGGGCAACAAAAATTGGAAAAAACTAAAATAGCCTCCAGAAACAGTGGATTTGTAGTGCAGGCATCGAGCCCCAGTGATAACCCTGGAGGAAAAGATATATATATATATATATATATATATATATATATATATATATATATTAAATTTTTTATATTTATTTTATCTTTTGTTGCCCTTGTTTTTTTGTTTTTTTTTCCTCCAGGGTTATTGCTGGGCTCGGTGCCTGCACCATGAATCCACCGCTCCTGGAGGCCATTTTCCCCCCTTTTGTTGCCCTTGTTGTTGTAGCCTCGTTGTGGTTATTATTATTGCCATTGTTGATGTTGTTCGTTATTGGATAGGGCAGAGAGAAATGGAGAGAGGAGGGGAAGACAGAGAGGGGGAGAGAAAGACAGACACCTGCAGACCTGCTTCACCACCTGTGAAGTGACCCCCCTGCAGGTGGGGAGCCGGGGGCTCGAACGGGGATCCTTACGCCGGTCCTTGCGCTTCGTGCCACCTGCACGTAACCCGCTGCGCCCCCGCCCGACTCCCTGTATCAATTAAGAGAAATATACAGGGAGAGAGAAGAGGAGAGATTAGAGCCCTGCTCAGCTCTGCCTGATGGTGGTGCTGGGAATTGAACCTGGGACCTTGGAGCCTCAGGCAGGAAGAAATACTATGCTGTCTTCTTCCCAGCCCCTATTATGATCATTATTATTATTTCCCCAGAGCCCTACTGAGCTCTGGCTGACGGTGGTGCTGGGGATGGAACCTGGGGCCTGGGAACCTCAGGCAGGAGAGGCTTTTGCAGAACCCTGTACTGCCCCGTCCCCTGGGGTTTATTTTGTAAGGTAGCACCCACGGAGAGGGGACCCAGACACGTGGCACGGAGGGTGGCCTCCCAGCCCCACTCTCTGCTCTGACCTAGAAGTCAGGAGGGAGGAGAGACACCACAGAACTTGCCCTGGTGCTGTGTGGTGCTTCACGCGGTGCTGGGGTCCGAGCCCCGGCTGCAGGCCGGCAGGGTGTGTGCTGTGCCGGGTGAGCCATCTGGGGACCCTGCAGGCGTGGGGGCAGAGGCTGAAGCCGCTCTGGAGTCGGCGCTGCTCAGGGCGTTGCTCCGGCGCGACTCCAAGCCGGCCGGCCTTAAGGCCCGCTTCCCTCCAGAGCCTGTGGCCCGCGCCCGCTCTCTGCCCGTCTTTCCTGCGTCCTCGTGTTTTTCTTCCTTTCTTTCCGCTCTTGTCCCGACCGCACTGTTCTTCTAAATCCTTTTGTAACCACAGCGTCTCAGCTCCAGCCGGAACCAGGTGAATGTCAGCGAGCGGGAGCCTCCAGGCCGGTGCTGCCCAGCTGCGAGCTGGGGGGACGGGGGGCACAGAGGCCCTGGGCTCAGCCGGAGCCTGAGTATCTAGGACCCTGAGCTGGAGGAGAGGATGGTCAGACGGACACAGCCAAAGTGTGTGAGTGTGAGTGTATGAGTGTGTGTGTGAGTGTGTGTGAGTGTGAGTGTATGAGTGTGTGTGTGAGTGTGTGTGTGAGTGTGTGTGAGTGTATGAGTGTGTGTGTGAGTGTGTGTGTGAGTGTGTGTGAGTGTGTGTGAGTGTGTGTGTGTGAGTGTGTGTGTGTGTATGAGTGTGTGTGAGTGTGTGTGTGAGTGTGTGTGTATGTGAGTGTGTGTGTGAGTGTGAGTGTATGAGTGTGTGTGTGAGTGTGTGTGTGAGTGTGTGTGTGTGTGTGTGTGTGAGTGTGTGTGTATGAGTGTGTGTGAGTGTGTGTGTGAGTGTGTGTGTGTGTGTGTGTGTGAGTGTGAGTGTATGAGTGTGTGTGTGAGTGTGTGTGTGAGTGTGTGTGAGTGTGTGTGAGTGTGTGTGTGTGAGTGTGTGTGTGTGTATGAGTGTGTGTGAGTGTGTGTGTGAGTGTGTGTGTGTGTGTGTGAGTGTGTGTGAGTGTGAGTGTGTGTGTGTGAGTGTGTGTGTGTGTATGAGTGTGTGTGTGAGTGTGTGTGTGAGTGTGTGAGTGTGTGTGTGTATGAGTGTGTGTGAGTGTGTGTGTGAGTGTGTGTGTGTGTATGTGAGTGTGTGTGAGAGTGTTGTGAGTGTGTGTGTGTGTGAGTGTGTGTGTGAGTGTGTGTGAGTGTGTGTGAGTGTGTGTGTGTGTATGAGTGTGTGTGAGTGTGTGTGTGAGTGTGTGTGTGTGTGAGTGTGTGTGTGTGTATGAGTGTGTGTGTGTGTGAGTGTGTGTGAGAGTGTTGTGAGTGTGTGTGTGAGTGTGTGTGTGTGAGTGTGTGTGTGTGTGTGTGAGTGTGTGTGTGAGTGTGTGTGTGTGTGTGAGTGTGTGTGTGTATGAGTGTGTGTGTGTGAGTGAGTGTGTGTGTATGAGTGTGTGTGAGTGTGAGTGTGTGTGAGTGTGTGTGTGTGTGAGTGTGTGTGAGTGTGTGTGTGTGTGTGAGAGTGTTGTGAGTGTGTGTGTGTGAGTGTGTGTGTGAGTGTGTGTGTGTGAGTGTGTGTCTATGTGTGTGAGTGTGTGTGAATGTGTGAGTGTGTGTGAGTGTGAGTGTGTGTGAGTGTGTGTGTGAGTGTGTGTGTATGTGAGTGTGTGTGAGAGTGTTGTGAGTGTGTGTGTGTGTGAGTGTGTGTGTGTATGAGTGTGTGTGAGTGTGTGTGTGAGTGTGTGTGTATGTGAGTGTGTGTGAGAGTGTTGTGAGTGTGTGTGTGTGTGAGTGTGTGTGTGAGTGTGTGTGAGTGTGTGTGAGTGTGTGTGTGTGTATGAGTGTGTGTGAGTGTGTGTGTGAGTGTGTGTGTGTGTGTGTGAGTGTGTGTGTGTGTATGAGTGTGTGTGTGTGTGAGTGTGTGTGAGAGTGTTGTGAGTGTGTGTGTGAGTGTGTGTGTGAGTGTGTGTGTGTGTGAGTGTGTGTGTGAGTGTGTGTGTGTGTGTGAGTGTGTGTGTGTATGAGTGTGTGTGTGTGAGTGAGTGTGTGTGTATGAGTGTGTGTGAGTGTGAGTGTGTGTGAGTGTGTGTGTGTGTGAGTGTGTGTGAGTGTGTGTGTGTGTGTGAGAGTGTTGTGAGTGTGTGTGTGTGAGTGTGTGTGTGAGTGTGTGTGTGTGAGTGTGTGTCTATGTGTGTGAGTGTGTGTGAATGTGTGAGTGTGTGTGAGTGTGAGTGTGTGTGTGAGTGTGTGTGTTTGTGTGTGAGTGTGTGTGTGTGTGTGTGTGTGTGTGTGTGTGTGAGTGTGTGAGTGTGTGTTTTGCACCGCACTTAACCTGCTGCGCTACTGCCCGGCTCCCAAATAAAGATAATTTTAAAATATAGATAAAGGGGGAGTCGGGCAGTAGCACAGCGGGTTAAGCGCAGGTGGCGCAAAGCGCAAGGACCGGCGTAAGGATCCCGGTTCGAGCCCCCGGCTCCCCACCTGCAGGGGAGTCGCTTCACAGGCGGTGAAGCAGGTCTGCAGGTGTCTGTCTTTCTCTCCCCCTCTCTGTCTTCCCCTCCTCTCTCCATTTCTCTCTGTTCTATCCAACAACGACAACATCAGTAACAACAATAACTACAGCAACGACGATAAACAACAAGGGCCACAAAAGGGAAAAAATAAAGTTAAAAATTATCTTTATTTATAAATTGCCTAGAGACAGCCAGAAATTGAGAGGAGGGGGAGATAGTGCGGGAGAGGCGGGAACACCTGCAGCCCTGCTACACCACGCGTGGAGCTCCCCCTGCAGGTGGGGCTCAGCCCCGGGTCCCTGCCTGCGGTGCTGTGCGCGCTCAGCCAGGGGCCGCCGCTGCCCTAGTCTTTGTCTCTGACCCTGAGAACCGCGTCATGCAGGACAGCGCCAGTCGTCCTGCGAGGAGCCTGTCTGCCACGGCCTCTGCCAGACCTGATGGGGACAGTCTCCCGCAGCTCAGGACACAGCCGCCGGGGCAGGCGTCTCGGGGGGCCCACAGTGCCCGGCGCTGAGCCCTGAGCCCTGTGCTCAGCCCACTGTGTTGGGTCGACTGCCCAGACCGGGACGGGGGCGGGAGTCCCTCCAGGCCCGTCGGCCAGAACAGTGGGTCCTGGCAGTGCCAACAAGGGTCACGTGGCCCACAGCATGGTCCATTCTATTTCAAGAAATCGTCTTCCTTTTTTAATTTTATTTATTTATTCCCTTTTTGTTGCCCTTGTTGTTTTATTGTTATAGTTACTATTGTTGTCGTCAGCCGTTCTTGGATAGGACAGAGAGAAATGGAGAGAGGAGGGGAAGACAGAGAGGGGGAGAGAAAGACAGACACCTGCAGACCTACTTCACCGCCTGTGAAGCGACTCCCCTGCAGGTAGGGAGCCGGGGGTTCAAACCGGGATCCTTACGCCGGTCCTTGCACTTTGCATCATGTGCGCTTAACCTGCTGCGCCGCCGCCCGACTCCCAAGAAATCGTCTTTTTGGGCTGGGACACAGCACAGGGGTCCTGCACACAGACTCCTGCCTGAGGCTCTGAGGTCCCAGGTTCCATCCCCAGCACCACCAGCAGCCAGGGCTCAGCAGGGCTCTGGGGAAATAATAATAGCAATAATAATAATAATAATAGGAATAGTAATAGTGGTCCTGCACACAGACTCCCCTGCCCGAGGCTCTGAGGGCCCAGATTCCACCCCCAGCACCACCATCAGGCAGGGCTCAGCAGGGCTCTGAAAAAATAAACAAATAGGGCCAGGTGGTGGTGCACCTGGTTGAGTGCACTCATCACAAGGCACAAGGACCCAGGTTCGAGCCCCGGTCCCTGCCTGCAGAGCAAGCGCTTTGCGAGTGGTGAAGCAAGGCTGCGGTTGTCTGTCTGTCTCTCTCCCTCTCTATGCCCCTTCCCTCTCAATTTCTGGCTGCCTCTATCCAGTAAATAAAGATGATAAAAAATTATAGAAATAGAATTTACATTAAATAATAAATCTAAAACTAAAAATCTTCTCTCTTACTCTCTTTTTAAAATATTTCATTGATTTATTCATGAGAAAGATAGGAGGAGAGAGAACCAGACATCACTCTGGTCCATGTGCTGCCGGGGATTGAACTCAGGACCTCATGCTCGAGAGTCCAGTGCTTTATCCACTGTGCCACCTCTAGGCCCTCTCTTCCTTTCTGTCTCTCTCTCTTTTAAAATATTTTATTTATTTATTTATTTATTCCCTTTTGTTGACCTTGTTGTTTTGTTGTTGTAGTTATTATTGTTGTCGTTGTTGGATAGGACAGAGAGAAATGGAGAGAGGAGGGGAAGACAGAGAGGGGGAGAGAAAGACAGACACCTGCAGACCTGCTTCACCGCTTGTGAGGCGACTTCCCTGCAGATGGGGAGCCGGGGTTCGAACCGGGATCCTTCTGCCGCAGGGTCCTTGTGCTTTGCGCCACGTGCATTTACCCTGCTGCGCTACCGCCGGACCCCCCTTCATTAACTTTTTTTTTTAAATATTTAATTTATTTATTCCCTTTTGTTGCCCTTGTTGTTTTATTGTTGTCGTTATTATTGTTGTTGTTGTTGGATAGGACAGAGAGAAATGGAGAGAAGAGGGGAAGACAGAGAGGGGGAGAGAAAGACAGACACCTGCAGACCTGCTTCACCGCCTGTGAAGCGACTCCCCTGCAGGTGGGGAGCCGGGGGCTCGAACCGGGATCCTTATGCCGGTGGTTGCGCTTTGCGCCACGTGCGCTTAACCCGCTGCGCCACCACCCGACTCCCTCTCTCTCTCTTTTTTTAAATAAGTTTTTTTAACCCATTTTCTTTTTTTAAAAAATATTTTCTTTATTTTAATGAGATAGATACAGGGGTGAGAGAGAGAGAGAGAGAGACCGACCCCAGACCTGGGGCCGAGGAGCCTCAGGCAGGAGAGTCTTCTGCAGAGCCCTCTGCTGCGTCCCCAGACCCACTCTTCCTTTCTCCTCTCTCTCTCTCTCTCTCTCTGTTTTGGTAGGCGAGAGACAGAGAGAAGGCGAGACCTGGAGGACCCACCTTCTGGTCGTGAAGACCCCTGCAGGTGGACCAGGGGCTGCCACACAGAAAACTCTTCCCATGGCTGACACCCGACAAACACTGGTGGGCGGCTCAGGGCTGTGCTGGCCGCGTGAGCGGGGCGTCCGAAGGCTGGGTTACGGGGATGCGCGCAGAGTGTGAGGCCCGTGTGCAGGGAGGGTGGAGGACAACGGCCTGAGGCCAGGCCGGCGGGGGACACAGGACGGGCGCCGGGTGCCGGGTGCAGGTCAGAGCTCGCCAGACCCCGGGGCCTGGGGAGGGGGGCTGCTGGCCGGACCCCCAAAGGGAGCTGCTTGGCCTCACTGTAAAGGAGGCAGCTCTGCACATTGCCAAGCTCAAGGACGCAGGTTCGAGCCCCTGCTCCCCACCTGCAGATGTCTCTGTCACTTTCTCTCTCAATTTCTGACTCTATCTAATAAAGATAATTTGAAAAATGAGAAACCCCCCAAAACTGCACCGAACAGTCTCAGCTGTCCCTCGTGGGACCCGGGTGGGAGCAGCCCAGGCCAGCCCGCCCCTTCCACGCAGACAGACAGACAGACAGACATTCCCCCTGGTCCCAGGGCCTGGTGGGTCTAGCTGGGGTCAGGCCACAGGCCGGGCTGAGTTCTTTCCATTTCTTACTCATAAAGTGTGTGTTTGGGGAACAGGGTGGCCACCAAGGGGGCGGTGGGGTCACTCCCCTGTGGCAGCCCCCCAGCTGGGGGCCACCCAGAGCTCGCGGGTGGGGGGTGGAGTCAGGCAGCCAGTCTGCTCTGCCCTGGGGAGGCCTGGGCCACCTCTCCCCACGCACCCTGCCCACCCGCCCGCCCGCAGAGTGCACGAGCCTCAGGCTGGGAGCTGTCAAGTGCGGTTCACACAGAAACCGCGGCTGAAAATAAACATTTGTAGACTCTTAAAATACCCGGCAGCCTGCTCCCAAGCTTAATTACCACGTTCAGGTCCAGAAATAGACTCTGCCCACACCGACGGGAGCTGGGAGCTGCCCCAGAAACGCAGTCGGAACGTTGCAGAAGGCAGAGCCACGCAACCCGGGGCCACACACACAGGGCTTTGCCCCTCACGCTCAGGGTACTCAAGGAGGTGCCTGGTGCTCACACTCCATGCCCGGGACCATCCCGTCCCCACCTGCTCTGACTCCATGCCCGGGACCATCCCGTCCCCACCTGCTCACACTCATGCCCGGGACCATCCCGTCCCCACCTGCTCACACTCCATGCCCGGGACCATCCCGTCCCCACCTGCTCTGACTCCATGCCCGGGACCATCCCGTCCCCACCTGCTCTGACTCCATGCCCGGGACCATCCCGTCCCCACCTGCTCTGACTCCATGCCCGGGACCATCCCGTCCCCACCTGCTCACACTCCATGCCCGGGACCATCCCGTCCCCACCTGCTCTGACTCCATGCCCGGGACCATCCCGTCCCCACCTGCTCACACTCCATGCCCGGGACCATCCCGTCCCCACCTGCTCACACTCCATGCCCAGGACCATCCCGTCCCCACCTGCTCACACTCCATGCCCGGGACCATCCCGTCCCCACCTGCTCTGACTCCATGCCCGGGACCATCCCGTCCCCACCTGCTCACACTCCATGCCCGGGACCATCCCGTCCCCACCTGCTCACACTCCATGCCCGGGACCATCCCGTCCCCACCTGCTCTGACTCCATGCCCGGGACCATCCCGTCCCCACCTGCTCTGACTCCATGCCCGGGACCATCCCGTCCCCACCTGCTCTGACTCCATGCCCGGGACCATCCCGTCCCCACCTGCTCTGACTCCATGCCCGGGACCATCCCGTCCCCACCTGCTCTGACTCCATGCCCGGGACCATCCCGTCCCCACCTGCTCACACTCATGCCCGGGACCATCCCGTCCCCACCTGCTCACACTCCATGCCCGGGACCATCCCGTCCCCACCTGCTCTGACTCCATGCCCGGGACCATCCCGTCCCCACCTGCTCTGACTCCATGCCCGGGACCATCCCGTCCCCACCTGCTCTGACTCCATGCCCGGGACCATCCCGTCCCCACCTGCTCACACTCCATGCCCGGGACCATCCCGTCCCCACCTGCTCTGACTCCATGCCCGGGACCATCCCGTCCCCACCTGCTCACACTCCATGCCCGGGACCATCCCGTCCCCACCTGCTCACACTCCATGCCCAGGACCATCCCGTCCCCACCTGCTCACACTCCATGCCCGGGACCATCCCGTCCCCACCTGCTCTGACTCCATGCCCGGGACCATCCCGTCCCCACCTGCTCACACTCCATGCCCGGGACCATCCCGTCCCCACCTGCTCACACTCCATGCCCGGGACCATCCCGTCCCCACCTGCTCTGACTCCATGCCCGGGACCATCCCGTCCCCACCTGCTCTGACTCCATGCCCGGGACCATCCCGTCCCCACCTGCTCTGACTCCATGCCCGGGACCATCCCGTCCCCACCTGCTCTGACTCCATGCCCGGGACCATCCCGTCCCCACCTGCTCTGACTCCATGCCCGGGACCATCCCGTCCCCACCTGCTCACACTCATGCCCGGGACCATCCCGTCCCCACCTGCTCACACTCCATGCCCGGGACCATCCCGTCCCCACCTGCTCTGACTCCATGCCCGGGACCATCCCGTCCCCACCTGCTCTGACTCCATGCCCGGGACCATCCCGTCCCCACCTGCTCTGACTCCATGCCCGGGACCATCCCGTCCCCACCTGCTCACACTCCATGCCCGGGACCATCCCGTCCCCACCTGCTCACACTCCATGCCCGGGACCATCCCGTCCCCACCTGCTCTGACTCCATGCCCGGGACCATCCCGTCCCCACCTGCTCACACTCCATGCCCGGGACCATCCCGTCCCCACCTGCTCTGACTCCATGCCCGGGACCATCCCATCCTCACCTGCGCGGGAGCTTCACGACCGGTGGAGCAGGGCTGCAGGTGTCTCTGTCTCACCTCCCTCTTGATTTCTGGCTGTCTCTATATAAATAAAGATAATGAAGAAATAATAATACAACTATATCTGAAGGGAGTCAGGCTGTAGCGCAGCGGGTTAAGCGCAAAGCGCAAGGACCAGCGTGAGGATCCCAGTTCGAGCCCCCGGCTCCTCACCTGCAGGGGAGTCGCTTCCCAGGCGGTGAAGCAGGTCTGCAGGTGTCTGTCTTTCTCTCCCCCTCTCTGTCTCCCCTCCTCTCTCCATTTCTCTCTGTCGTATCCAACAACGAACAACATCAACAATGGCAATAATAATAATAACCACAACAAGGCTACAACAACAAGGGCAACAAAAGGGGGAAAAAATGGCCTCCAGGAGCAGTGGATTCATGGTGCAGGCACTGAGCCCAGCAATAACCCTGGAAGAAAAAAAAAAAAGTTCCTAGGGAGCTGGGTGGTGGCGCAGTGGGTTAAGCGCAGGTGGCACAAAGCGCAAGGACCGGCGTAAGGATCCCGGTTCGAGCCCCCGGCTCCCCACCTGCAGGGGAGTCGCTTCCCAGGCGGTGAAGCAGGTCTGCAGGTGTCTGTCTTTCTCTCCCCCTCTCTGTCTTCCCCTCCTCTCTCCATGTCTCTCTGTCCCGTCCAACAACGACATCAATAACAACAACAATAATAACTACAACAATAAAACAAGGGCAACAAAAAAAGGGAATAAATAAATATTTTTTAAAACTCTATTTAGTTTGAAAGGAAGAAAGAGAGAAATGGCCGGGTGGTGGCGCACCTGGTTAAGTGCTCACGTTTCAGTGCGCAAGGACCCGGGTTCCAGCCCCCTGGTCCCCACCTGCAGGGAGAAGCTTCATGAGTGATGCAGCAGGGCTGCAGGTGTCTCTCTGTCTCTCTCCCTCTCTGTTTCTCTGTCTCTATCTAATAATAGATTATTTTTTTTAAAGAAAGAAAAAAAGAAACTCTCTCCAAATAAAACCATGCCCAACGTGGGAGTGGGAAGTGGTGTGTTCCTGTCCAGACCGGCCCGTCCTTCTGTCTGTCCACAGCTTGTCCTTCTGTCCGACACTCTGCCCATCCCCGGCCTGTCCTTGTGTCTGTCCAGGACTCATCCAGACGTGGTTGTGGAGACTGAGCTCCTACGCCGGTGCTGTCCCTGTCACCTGCCTCCTGTCTGCTAGGTGCTGCTGACATGGGGACATGGGGACACAGAGATGTGGGGACACAGAGACATGGGGACACAGAGACATGGGGACACAGAGATGTGGACACGGGGACACAGAGACATGGGGACACAGAGACATGGGGACACAGAGATGTGGACATGGGGACACAGAGATATGGGGACAAGAGACATGGGGACACAGAGATGTGGACATGGGGACACAGAGATATGGGGACAAGAGACATGGGGACACAGAGACATGGGGACACAGAGATGTGGACATGGGGACACAGAGACATGGGGACACAGAGACATGGGGACACAGAGACATGGGGACACAGAGATGTGGACATGGGGACACAGAGATATGGGGACAAGAGACATGGGGACACAGAGACATGGGGACACAGAGATGTGGACATGGGGACACAGAGACATGGGGACACAGAGACATGGGGACACAGAGACATGGGGACACAGAGATGTGGACATGGGGACACAGAGACATGGGGACACAGAGACATGGGGACACAGAGATGTGGACATGGGGACACAGAGATATGGGGACAAGAGACATGGGGACACAGAGACATGGGGACACAGAGATGTGGACATGGGGACACAGAGATGTGGACATGGGGACACAGAGACATGGGGACACAGAGATGTGGACATGGGGACACAGAGATATGGGGACAAGAGACATGGGGACACAGAGACATGGGGACACAGAGATGTGGACATGGGGACACAGAGACATGGGGACACAGAGACATGGGGACACAGAGATGTGGACATGGGGACACAGAGATATGGGGACAAGAGACATGGGGACACAGAGACATGGGGACACAGAGATGTGGACATGGGGACACAGAGATATGGGGACAAGAGACATGGGGACACAGAGACATGGGGACACAGAGATGTGGACATGGGGACACAGAGACATGGGGACACAGAGACATGGGGACACAGAGATGTGGACATGGGGACACAGAGATATGGGGACAAGAGACATGGGGACACAGAGACATGGGGACACAGAGATGTGGACATGGGGACACAGAGACATGGGGACACAGAGACATGGGGACACAGAGATGTGGACATGGGGACACAGAGATATGGGGACAAGAGACATGGGGACACAGAGACATGGGGACACAGAGATGTGGACATGGGGACACAGAGACATGGGGACACAGAGACATGGGGACACAGAGATGTGGACATGGGGACACAGAGATATGGGGACAAGAGACATGGGGACACAGAGACATGGGGACACAGAGATGTGGACATGGGGACACAGAGATATGGGGACAAGAGACATGGGGACACAGAGACATGGGGACACAGAGACGTGGACATGGGGACACAGAGACATGGGGACACAGAGACATGGGGACACAGAGATGTGGACATGGGGACACAGAGATATGGGGACAAGAGACATGGGGACACAGAGACATGGGGACACAGAGATGTGGACATGGGGACACAGAGACATGGGGACACAGAGACATGGGGACACAGAGATGTGGACATGGGGACACAGAGATATGGGGACAAGAGACATGGGGACATAGAGATATGGGGACACAGAGACATGGGGACACAGAGACATGGGGACACAGAGATATGGGGACACAGAGACATGGGGACACAGAGATGTGGACACGGGGACACAGAGATATGGGGACACAGAGACATGGGGACACAGAGACATGGGGACACAGAGATATGGGGACACAGAGACATGGGGACACAGAGATGTGGACACGGGGACACAGAGATATGGGGACACAGAGACATGGGGACACGGGGACATGAGGACACAGGGACACAGAGACATGGGGACACGGGGACATGAGGACATGGGGACACAGAGACACGGGGACACAGAGACACGGGGACACAGAGACATGGGGACACAGGGACACAGACATGGGGACACGGGGACACAGAGACACAGGGACACAGAGACACAGAGACATGGGGACACAGAGACATGGACGCGGGGACACAGACATGTGGACACAGACACGGGGACACGGGGACATGGGGACACAGAGACTCGGGGACACTGGGACACGGCACTGCCCACCTCCAGCCCCTTGAGGCAGAATGTGGCTCTGGGGTCTCAGGAGAACCTCCCTCGAGGACCCCTAGAAGGACCCCCAGCTGCCCTCAGGCCCTCCTGGGCCGCTATCACCCAGGGGCCACACTGTCCCCTCCCAGCGGGACAAGATGTCCATGCTTCCGGGGCCTCTTTGGCTCCTCAGACCACACCCTTTGTCCCCTGCCCCATCTCCACCTGTCTTCTGTACCCTCTATCCACCTGTCCCCTCTGTTCCTCTGTCACTCTGTCCCTCTGTCTCTCTGTCCCCTCTCTGTCCCTCTGTCTCTCTGTCCCCTCTGTCCCTCTGTCTCTCTGTCCCTCTGTCCCCTTTGTTCCTCTGTCATTCTGTCCCTCTGTCTCTGTCCCTCTGTTCCTGTCACTCTGTCCCTCTCTGTCCCTCTGTCACTTGGTCCCTCCATCCCTCTGTCCCTCTACCACTGTCTCTCTGTCCCTCTGTCCCCTACCTCTGTCTTTCTCTCTGTCCCTCTGTCCCTCTGTCTAGGCTGATATGACCACACTCTGAAACAACACTCACAGTTCCTGTGACATTTCTCAGATCGTGTCCCTTCCTTGGGGGACTCTGGGCTGTGCCCTGGGGCCCCAGGTGGAGACTGCAGTCTCCATTCTGAAGGAGCCCCGCCCGGGAGCAGGTGGGAGGTGGCACAGGGGAGGGGGGAGCACTCGATCCCTGGTGGCACAAAGCCCCTCCCCCACAGGTGGCAGGACTGGTGGAACTGGCAGGGACCTGCAGGGCCAGCATGGGGGTGGGGACCGTAACTCCAGGAGCCAGAGAGCCCACTGCCGGGCCTGGAGCACAGGGCTCCATCTGAACATTGGTGCAAAGTCAAAAACCCAGATCACATCAAGTGACACATTCCTGGGGCTAAAAATACCAGTGCAGGGGGCTGGGCGCCAAGACCGTGGCCTGGGGTCCGGGTGACCAGCCCTCAAACCCCGTCCCTCGGGAAGGGCCCAGAAAGCTCCCACCCAGGCCCCAGGCCCCACATAGCTCCCACTCCCGTAGCCCCCAGGCCCACAGCCCCCACTACCCACAGCCTGCCGGCCTCCAGCCCACCAGCCCCCCAGTCCCACAGGTCACCAGCCCCAAAGCCCCACAGGCCTCAGCCACCCAGTGCCCCCAGCCCCCCAACGCCCAGGCCTCAGCTCGCTAGTTTCCCCAGCATCCCAGTGCCCCCAGCCCCACGGTACCCCAGGCCCCCCAGTGCCCCCAACCCCCCAGTGCCCGCAGCCCCGAGTGCCCCCAGCCATCCAACGCCCAGGCCTCAGCTCGCCAGTTCCCCCAGCATCCCAGTGCCCCCAGCCCCCCAGTACCCCAAGCCCCACAGTGCCCCTAACCACCCAGTGCCCACAGCCCCCAGTGTCCCCAGCCCCCCAGTGCCCCTAGCCCCCAGTATCCCAAGCCCCCAGTGCCTCCAGCCCACCAGTGTCCCCAGCCCCCAGTGTCCGCAGATGCCAGTGCCCCCAGCCCCCCAGTGTCCCCAACCCCCCAGTGCCCCCAGCCCCCCAGTGTCCCCAACCCCCCAGTGCTCCCAGCCCCCAGTGCCCCCAGCCCCCAGTGTCCCCAGCCCCCCCAGTGCCCCCAGCATCCCAGTGTCCCCAGCCCCCAGTGCCCCCAGCCGCCAGTGTCCCCAGCCCCCAGTACCACCAGCCCCCCAGTGCCCCCAGCCCCTAAGCCCCCAGCCGCCCAGTGCCCCCAGCCCCCAGCCCCCCAGTGCCCCTAGCCCCCCAGTGTCCCCAGCCGCCCAGTGCCCCCAGCCCCCCAGTGTCCCCAGCCCCCAGTGTCCCCAGCCCCCCAGTGCCCCCAGCCCCCCAGTGCCCCCAGCCCCCAGTGTCTCCAGCCCCCCAGTGTCCCCAGCCCCCAGTGCTCCCAGCCCCCCAGCCCCCACCCAAGGATCCAAACACCCAACAGCGGACACGGGTCTGAGCCCTGTAAGCGGGGAAGTGTCCCCCCAACCCAGACAGCAGCTGTCCAGCTTCTCGATCACCCGCAGTGAGAGCACAGGGTCACCCTTGGGTGTCCCGCCCCTGCCCAGCCTCCCCGCCGAGGTCTGGGATGTGGGGAGCTTCTGGAAGACTCTCTCCCCCTCTGGGTCCAGGGCCTGACCCCACCCCTCCCCAGGCGGACGAGTGCCTCAGAGCCTCCCTGCAACACGGCCCCAAGGGTCTGCATGCAGCTAGGTGGGGCCTGAGGGCAGAAAGGGCTGTGTGTCAACCCAGGAAGTGGGTGTCTCAGAGATGTCCCCAACTCCAGAGACGGAGTCGAGATGAGGTTGAGGTACAGGGGATAGCTATGGGGGGCAGAGATAGGAGAGACAGAGACAGAGAGAGAGATGACAGGAGAGAGACAGAGAGAGAGAGAGAGAGGACAGAGGCAGAGGCAGAGGTGGGAGACGGGGCCCAGCACCCCAGTGTCTGAAATCAGGAATTTGCCCAGAAGCCTGTGGACCAGTGAGCAGCCCGCCTGACCGCTGACCCCACTGCAGCTGGCCCCGTCTCTGGGGGCTCCTCTGCCGTCTCCTCAGGAAGGACCCGCGGGTGCCCCCACCCTGGCAGCTGTCCTTTCAGCCTCAGGGGGCTCCCCACGCCCAGGGCAGGAGGCTGTGTCCCCGAGGGGGGCTCCCATCACACAGGGGCGGGGGGGTGTCCTCCATGTCCCCAGCTCGGGGCCGAGTCCTCTGCACCAGGTGCAGAGCGGGGCTGTGGTCGTGGGGTTGCGGGGGCCATCTGTCCTCAGTGCCAGGGCTCCCCCCCCCCAGAGTCTACGGCTAAAAATACCGCGTGAGTCACCAAGCCTCTCTGCCACCCCTCCCCGCGGCCTACTTTCCCGGCCACGCGCCTCAGCCCCGCCAGGGACCAGGGACAGCCCCCAACCCTGCTCCAGAGGGACCCCAACCCCAGCCCTTCTCCAGAGGGACCCCAACCCCAACCCCGCTCCAGAGAGACCCCAACCCCAGCCCCGCCCCAGAGGGGACCCCAACCCCAGCCCCGCTCCAGAGGGGACCCCAATCCCAGCCCCGCTCCAGAGGGACCCCAACCCCAGCCCTGCTCCAGAGGGACCCCAACCCCATCAGATTGCAGCTCTTTTCTAAAGAAAACAGTGTCCTGCCTTGAGGAGCTGTTGGCATGGCAGACTTGTCCCCTCCCGTCCCCACAGGCCGCCTGGCCCCCTCCTGTCCCCTCCCGTCCCCACAGGCCAGGCACCCAGGCCCTTCCTGTCCCAGGGGCTCCGGGAGGGGAAGCCATGCTCAGGCGAGCTCCACACTAGCGGGGTCACTGTGTGACCCACACAGTGGGGACAGGAACAGGGCCTCTGTAGCTTCTCTTCCTGGGTGCCCCACCTGCCCCGAGCCCTCCACCCCAGTTTCGCTGGTGGGGGGACATGTGTGCTCAGGGACCGAGAAGGACAAGGAGGCCCAGGGAGCCCGGGCACCTGTAAGCCACCCCTAGACCCACAGAGGGACACCCCCTTTCCTGCCTTAGGGTCTCTGCCAGCTCCCCAGAGCCCCCCACCTTGTGAGGGCTCAGAGCCCGCCCTCCCAGAGTCAGGGTCCATGTTAGAGCCCCACCCCTGGGCAGGGACGGCACCCCGGAGCACCCTGGGCTTGGTCATGGGGCAGGAGGCTGGGAAGCTGGGGGACAGGCATACAGGGAAGCCCACCCATTCCTGGGCACCATGCTGGGTCCGGAGCCTGAATGTGACGGTGCCCAAACTCCATGAATATAGTGCCCCAGCTCAGTCAGCTGGAGACAGCTGCTCCCCTTAGCCCCAGCTGCTCCCCTTAGCCCCAGCTGCTCCCCTTAGCCCCAGCTGCTCCCCTTAGCCCCAGCTGCTCCCCTTAGCCTCCAGCTGCTCCCCTTAGCCCCAGCTGCTCCCCTTAGCCCCAGCTGCTCCCCTTAGCCTCCAGCTGCTCCCCTTAGCCTCCAGCTGCTCCCCTTAGCCTCCAGCTGCTCCCCTTAGCCCCAGCTGCTCCCCTTAGCCCCCAGCTGCTCCCCTTAGACCCAGCTGCTCCCCTTAGCCTCCAGCTGCTCCCCTTAGCCTCCAGCTGCTCCCCTTAGCCTCCAGCTGCTCCCCTTAGCCTCCAGCTGCTCCCCTTAGCCCCAGGTGCTCCCCTTAGCCCCAGCTGCTCCCCTTAGCCTCCAGCTGCTCCCCTTAGCCTCCAGCTGCTCCCCTTAGCCTCCAGCTGCTCCCCTTAGCCTCCAGCTGCTCCCCTTAGCCCCAGGTGCTCCCCTTAGCCCCAGCTGCTCCCCTTAGACCCAGCTGCTCCCCTTAGCCTCCAGCTGCTCCCCTTAGCCTCCAGCTGCTCCCCTTAGCCTCCAGCTGCTCCCCTTAGCCCCAGGTGCTCCCCTTAGCCCCAGCTGCTCCCCTTAGACCCAGCTGCTCCCCTTAGCCTCCAGCTGCTCCCCTTAGCCCCAGCTGCTCCCCTTAGCCTCCAGCTGCTCCCCTTAGCCCCAGCTGCTCCCCTTAGCCCCAGCTGCTCCCCTTAGCCTACAGCTGCTCCCCTTAGACCCAGCTGCTCCCGTTGGTATCTTCTAATTCTACTTTTAAAAACCCCTTCTGTTTCATTTGGTTTAAATCCCCCCTGCTTAACACTGCATTCTATTTACATAACCTTAGCCTCCAGCTGCTCCCCTTAGCCCCAGCTGCTCCCCTTAGCCTCCAGCTGCTCCCCTTAGCCTCCAGCTGCTCCCCTTAGCCCCAGCTGCTCCCCTTAGCCCCAGATGCTCCCCTTAGCCTCTAGCTGCTCCCCTTAGCCCCAGCTGCTCCCCTTAGCCCCAGATGCTCCCCTTAGCCCCAGCTGCTCCCCTTAGCCCCAGCTGCTCCCCTTAGCCTACAGCTGCTCCCCTTAGACCCAGCTGCTCCCATTGGTATCTTCTAATTCTACTTTTAAAAACCCCTTCTGTTTCATTTGGTTTAAATCCCCCCTGCTTAACACTGCATTCTATTTACATAACCACTGTATTCTATTTACATAAACACTGCCATCTATTTACATAAGTCACTTTTACATTTTCATAAAGCACCACCTTCCCTCCAGGGCATTGGTGGTTTAGTGGTAGAATTCTCACCTGCTCCACCCCCTCTCCTTGTCACACCCTGATCCTCTCCTTGTCACACCCTGATTTTCACCAGTCACTTTTCTCTCCACCCTCTCTGCGTCACATCCTGTTCACACCCTACTTGGGAAGTATAAATAAAGACAACATTGTTCATTTTAGTTAGTTGTTAGTTTAGCTTAGCTCGGCTTAGATTGTGCTGCGTCCTGCATGAATAAAGAGATACTGCCTACAGCTCAACCATGAGTCCCTGGTCGTCTGTTACCCGCCCGTGAAGCCAGCCCAGCGAAAACAACACTCCCCTTAGCCTCCAGCTGCTCCCCTTAGACCCAGCTGCTCCCCTTAGCCTCCAGCTGCTCCCCTTAGACCCAGCTGCTCCCCTTAGCCTCCAGCTGCTCCCCTTAGCCCCAGCTGCTCCCCTTAGCCCCCAGCTGCTCCCCTTAGCCCCAGCTGCTCCCCTTAGCCCCAGCTGCTCCCCTTAGCCCCCAGCTGCTCCCCTTAGCCCCAGCTGCTCCCCTTAGCCCCCAGCTGCTCCCCTTAGCCCCAGCTGCTCCCCTTAGCCTGAAGCTCCTCCCCTTAGCCTCCAGCTGCTCCCCTTTGCCCCAGCTGCTCTCCCAGGAGCCCTATTAGTTTAGCTCAGCCCACTGGTGGTGCAGCCCTGGCACCTCTGGACATTGGGCTCATTAGGCAGAGAGATGTGTCCCCATGGTTCCCTGGGGAGGGGGTTTCTGGCTTCAGACAAGGGACTTCACCCCACACAGGAGATGGGTGGCCTCACCACTGAGGGAGGGTGGTGGACAGAGGTGGGTCGGGGTGCTGGCCGCCCCACTGTCCAGGGACTAAATGGCCCTTCCTCCTATCTCATTACAGCTGTCTCCTGGGCTGTCACACGTCTGGGTCCTGTCACATGCCTGGGACAGAGGACACCTGGGGCCCAGCCGCCCAGTCCCTCCCCTCTGGAGC
>NW_026647577.1:25000-47085 GCF_950295315.1 Erinaceus europaeus | reverse complement strand
CGTGGGCAGCGCCAGGTCCCGAGGGGTCCAGGAGGCTGGGCACCCTCCCAGCTGCACCCTGGGAATAGGTGGGCCTGGGTCTCCCCCTCAGCCCTTCCTCGAACCCGTCACACCAGCTCTGAGTACCAGAACAGTGCCTTGGGGCCCAGGCAACGGGCCCACCCCCCGTCCCCCACTGCCGGGCGTGTCCACTGTTCACCAGGCCTGTCCCGTGTCACCCGCTTAGCACGGAGTGGCACGTGTGTGGCTGGGTACGTCCCCTGCTGCTGGCCAGAGCGGGGACAAGGCAAGAAGAGAGGGAGACAGAGAGACAGAGACAGACAGACCGCAGCTCAAGGTCGCCTGTTTCCGACGCCTGTGGGCAGCAGTCCTGGGACTCTTCATGGCCGTGGACGCCTGGGTCCCCTGGGTCGGCACGGCCTTCCTGCCGTTTCTGAGGGAGGACTCCAGACAGTACAGGGAGGGGTCATCTCCGCTAGGTCCTCACCGTCTCTCATCTCTCTCGTGTCTCTCTGGTGGAGCGGCCTTGGGACCCCAGGCTTCATGGCGGTCTGACTGAGGGACTCGGAGGGCGGGTGTGGGCTGCGGGCCCAGACTCTCTGGTCGCTGACTATTGGTTAGATGACACCCCCAGCTCCTGAGGACAGGACTGGCGTGGACCAGGAGTGGGGGATGGACAGAGGGAGGGAGAGACATAATTATAGGGAGGGGGGAGGAGAGAGATATAGACGGAGGGAGAGAGCAGGGGAGAGAGGAAGAGAGACATGGAAGGAGGGAGAGAGAGACGGAGGGAGAAAGAGGGAAGGGGAGAGGGGGAGAGACATGGAAGGAGGGAGAGAGAGACGGAGGGAGAAAGAGGGAAGGGGAGAGGGGGAGAGACATGGAGGGAGGGAGAGACGGAGGGAGAAAGAGGGAAGGGGAGAGGGGGAGAGACATGGAAGGAGGGAGGGAGAGACGGAGGGAGAAAGAGGGAAGGGGAGAGGGGGAGAGACATGGAGGGAGGGAGAGACGGAGGGAGAAAGAGGGAAGGGGAGAGGGGGAGAGACATGGAAGGAGGGAGGGAGAGACGGAGGGAGAAAGAGGGAAGGGGAGAGGGGGAGAGACATGGAAGGAGGGAGAGAGAGACGGAGGGAGAAAGAGGGAAGGGGAGAGGGGGAGAGACATGGAGGGAGGGAGAGACGGAGGGAGAAAGAGGGAAGGGGAGAGGGGGAGAGACATGGAAGGAGGGAGAGACGGAGGGAGAAAGAGGGAAGGGGAGAGGGGGAGAGACATGGAAGGAGGGAGAGAGAGACGGAGGGAGAAAGAGGGAAGGGGAGAGGGGGAGAGACATGGAAGGAGGGAGAGAGAGACGGAGGGAGAAAGAGGGAAGGGGAGAGGGGGAGAGACATGGAGGGAGGGAGAGACGGAGGGAGAAAGAGGGAAGGGGAGAGGGGGAGAGACATGGAAGGAGGGAGGGAGAGACGGAGGGAGAAAGAGGGAAGGGGAGAGGGGGAGAGACATGGAAGGAGGGAGAGAGAGACGGAGGGAGAAAGAGGGAAGGGGAGAGGGGGAGAGACATGGAGGGAGGGAGAGACGGAGGGAGAAAGAGGGAAGGGGAGAGGGGGAGAGACATGGAAGGAGGGAGGGAGAGACGGAGGGAGAAAGAGGGAAGGGGAGAGGGGGAGAGACATGGAGGGAGGGAGAGACGGAGGGAGAAAGAGGGAAGGGGAGAGGGGGAGAGACATGGAGGGAGGGAGAGACGGAGGGAGAAAGAGGGAAGGGGAGAGGGGGAGAGACATGGAGGGAGGGAGGGGCCAGGCATGGGGCCTTAAGTCTGGCTGATGGAGTGGCAGCTGGGGAAACAACCGTCTGCCTCCAGCCCGCAGATGTGGGTGGCCACTGCCTGAGAGGGGGAGAGGGGCGTGGGCTGCCCCTGAATTGGGGTGACGAGAGGACCTGTTACTCTTTCTCTCTTCAGAGAGAGCTGGGGTGGGGAGAGGGAGAGAGACCGAGGGTGCCCCGTTCCTGGAGCTTCCTGGCACCCTCCGTGGTGCTCCCATGTGGTGCTGGGGCCTGACCCTAGGTCTTCAGGGAGAGCGACGTGTGCACTGCCCTGACCTGTCTCCGGGCCCAGGGCCACCTTTCCCTTCTCCCCTTCCCTTCCCTTCCTTTCCTTTCTCTCCCTCTCTTCCTCTCTCCCTCCTCTCTCTTCTTTCTTTCTTTCTTTCTTTCTTTCTTTCTTTCTTTCTTTCTTTCTTTCTTTCTTTCTTCCCCATCAGGGTCACTGCTGGGATTCAGTGTCCCGCTGACCCACAGTCAGCCCCCACAAGACGCTCTGTTTATTTCTTTATTTTCAAACGTCTGGGTTGAGACAGAAAGAAACTAAGAGGGGGGTGGGGACACAGAGAGGGAGAGAGATGGAGAGACCTCTGCAACCCTGCAGGTGGGGGCCGGGGGCTTGAACCCGGGTCCTTGCGCACGGTGGGGTGTAAGCTCATCTGGGTGCGCCCTCGCCCGGCCTGGCTTTTCGTGTCCTCTCTCCCTCCCTCTCCCTAAGCAGGAGCCTTGGGTTTTGGCTTTGGTTGGTTTTTGACATCTGTACCCCCGTTTTAAATCTGTGACGATCGGAGAGGTACAAGGTCGCGCCGCACGCGCCCAGAGCTCCGCACCCCGCCCCCCCCTCTGGAGAACCACCGGCGTCCTCACGGGTCTCAGAGACAGCTTGCTGGCTCTGTTTTGTTTCACAGTTTGTCTGGGTTTTTTGGTCAAGTCCCCATGTCCCAGCTCTCTCGATTCCACGTGGGAGTGAGACCATCTGGCAGTCGTCTCTCATCTCTTGACTGATCTCACGAATCATCATCACCCCCAGTTCCATCCATCTTCTCCCCGAGGACACAGTATCATCTTTTTGATGGCAGAGTAGTATTCCACGGAGTCTGTGTCCTATAACTTCCTTAGCCAGTCACCTGTGTGTGAGCATCGGGGCTGATTTTGATAAACTGAACATGCAGACTGACAGCTTTCTTCCCTGTATTCTCACATCACACTTCCCCTTCCCTCCCCTCCCCCTTCTCTTTCCTTCTCTCCCCCCCATCTGGGTCTCTTCCAGGCTGACTTTCTCAGATAGAGACAGAGGGACAGCGGGAAGGAGGGAGAGATACTTAGCACCGTGACAGAGACAGGGAGACACCCCAGCACATGGCCTCCCTCCACTGGGGGTCCCAGTGTCTCCCAGCTCCTGTCCTCCTGCCCAGCCCGGGAGGATGGCCGCTCCCCTCCTTGGCCAGCGTCCCCTCAGGGCGGGGGCTGCCAGGCCGGGTGAGTCTCAGGGTTGGGTACACAGCAGGCGGGTGCCCTGGCCACACTGACCAGGCTTCCTGTCCACACGCAGGTCAGTGCGGGCTGGGCCCTGAGGAGCCGTCGGGGGCGGCCGCGTCCTGCATGCGCTGGGAATGGTGGCCCTGAGGAGGTGGCACACGGCCCTGAGGAGCCCTCCCACCGGGACTCGGGTCAGCCAGGCTCCCGGCCGCTGGGACCGGGACGGAGTTCAGGGCCCTGGGAGTGGGCGAGGTGGCGCCAGCCTGTGGGCTCTCTGCTGGGGCTGCTGCCTCTGCGTCCCCTTGTCTGTCTCCCCAGCCAGGCCGTCCTGCGGTGCGTGTGGCCATGGTCACCAGACCTGCTCACGGTGCCCCCTTCTCTGATGGGAGGCCGGCTCGGACCCGGTCACCCCCAGCCATGCCCACCCGACGGTGTCCGCACCAGCTCTGCCCAGCTCTCCCTCCCCCCAACCTCCCCAAACTCGGCCACGTTTTCTGAGGGGCTTTCTTTCCACAACTGCCCGGGTGGGCTCTCGGCCTGCTGTGGACATGGGGTCCAGCTCAGGATGGAGGAGGGGGGCGGGAGGGCGGGGGAAGGGAAGGGGAGAGGAGAGGGAGGAAAGGGGAGATGCAGGGGAGAGGAGGGCAGGGAGAGGAGGAAGGAGGAGGTGCAGGGGAGAGGAGGGGCAGGGAGAGGAGGAAGGAGGAGGTGCAGGGGAGAGGAGGGCAGGGAGAGGAGGAAGGAGGAGGTGCAGGGGAGAGGAGGGGCAGGGAGAGGAGGAAGGAGGAGGTGCAGGGGAGAGGAGGGCAGGGAGAGGAGGAAGGAGGAGGTGCAGGGGAGAGGAGGGGCAGGGAGAGGAGGAGGGAGGAGGTGCAGGGGAGAGGAGGGGCAGGGAGAGGAGGAAGGAGGAGGTGCAGGGGAGAGGAGGGCAGGGAGAGGAGGAGGGAGGAGGTGCAGGGGAGAGGAGGGCAGGGAGAGGAGGAGGGAGGAGGTGCAGGGGAGAGGAGGGGCAGGGAGAGGAGGAAGGAGGAGGTGCAGGGGGAGAGGAGGGGCAGGGAGAGGAGGAAAGGGGAGATGCAGGGGGAGAGGAGGGCAGGGAGAGGAGGAAGGAGGAGGTGCAGGGGAGAGGAGGGCAGGGAGAGGAGGAAAGGGGAGATGCAGGGGGAGAGGAGGGGCAGGGAGAGGAGGAAGGAGGAGGTGCAGGGGAGAGGAGGGGCAGGGAGAGGAGGAAAGGGGAGATGCAGGGGGAGAGGAGGGCAGGGAGAGGAGGAAGGAGGAGGTGCAGGGGAGAGGAGGGGCAGGGAGAGGAGGAAAGGGGAGATGCAGGGGGAGAGGAGGGGCAGGGAGAGGAGGAAGGAGGAGGTGCAGGGGGAGAGGAGGGGCAGGGAGAGGAGGAAAGGGGAGATGCAGGGGGAGAGGAGGGCAGGGAGAGGAGGAGGGAGGAGGTGCAGGGGAGAGGAGGGCAGGGAGAGGAGGAAAGGGGAGATGCAGGGGGAGAGGAGGGGCAGGGAGAGGAGGAAGGAGGAGGTGCAGGGGAGAGGAGGGCAGGGAGAGGGAGGAGATGCAGGGTAGAGGAGGGGCAGGGAGGTGGAAGGGGGAGGTGCAGGGTGTGGCCGCTGCAGGGGTGCAGTCTCTGGCAGAGCGTCTGTTCGGCTCCGACATGGCGCGTTCAGGGCAGCGGCTGCCTCCCGCCGGGGTTGTCGGATGAGGGTCTGTGATGGGCCCCGTGAGCCGCCGGGGGGCTCCAGGCCGACTCCCCGCTCACACCCCCCGCCACAGCCCCCCGGCCCCACGTTCGGCGACCTGGGGTCTCTCTTGTGGGTCCCTGCAGAGGGTCCTGGGTGCCGGGGTCCTCGGGGGTCTGGTGTCCATCTCCGGCTCCTGCAGACCTGCCTCTCCATGCCCGCCCGCCCTGCGTCTCTCCCTTCTTCCTCTCCTTCCCCCGGAGAGCAGGTGTCTGGGGGCAGCCTCCTCCCCCTCCTCGCCATCTCTCCCACCCTCCTCGCCATCTCTCCCACCCTCCTCGCCATCTCTCCCACCCTCCTCGCCGGGCACCTCATCCCTGCGGCCTCCCCTGGGGAGACACCAACCCCCAGTGTTAGGCTTGAACTAGCCCCTCACCCCCTCACCCCAGCAGCAGTCTGGGCCACTGAGAAAGGGGAGATGCGAGGCATCTGTTGCTTCTGCAGAATCAGGCCCCGCCCGGGTTGCCATGTTGGCGCTCGCCGCTTCTCACCCCAGGAACCGGGCCAGGTGAGGCCGTCAGGTGTCTCACGCAGGGGACTTGGGGGGGGGGGCGGCAGCACCAAGGGCCCGGGCCGCCACCACATGCAGGACTCAGCCCAGCTGCACTGCAGGACAGAGACAGAGAGACAGAGTGGGAGTGAGACAGTGCCAGGGCTGCCCCATGCGATGCCAGGACTTGAACCCGGGCGGAGCATTCAGCCAGGAGAGCCCCCTGCCCCCGTGGAGCTCCGCTCTGGAGGCCTGAGGGTTCAACGGCCTCTTGTGAGCCAGGGCACTGGCTCTCCCTGGCAGGGTCCCCAAGGGCCCAGAGAACTCGGGGCGCCGGGCTCCAGGTCCTGGGAGGGGGCGTCCCCTGGAAGGGGTGTGGTGAGGCGGGGCCAGGGTGAGGGGCGCTGGGGCGCCTGGTGCGTGACCCGAAAACCCCATCGGCAGCCAGCGATAGCATCGACCGGGACGGGTGGGGCGGGCAGGCAGTCACCCACGGCCCGCGGACAGAGACAACTGATTAAGCTCTGTGGACGGGGGACAATGGCCAGACTGAGGACGAGGGAATATTGTGGAAGTGGGGGACGGAGGGTGCCATTAATCCCTGTCTATCGACCCGAGGGGACGGGGCCCGGCCCTCCGCGTTCCCGGCTGAGCAGGGGCTGGGGTTGCACAGAGGGGGAGGGCCCAACTCTGGACCCTCAGGGAGAGAGCTGGGAAGGCCAGTGGGGGACAGCCACAGACGTCCACATGGCACTGTGTGGGGAGTGAACTTGACCAGTGTGTGAGAGAGAGACAGAAATAGAGAGACAGAGAGACAGGGAGACATAGAAATAGAGACAGAGACAGAAATAGAGTCAGAGAGACAGGGAGACAGAGACAGAGAAATAGAGACAGAGACAGAAATAAATAGAGAGACAGGGAGACAGGGAGATAGAGAGACAGAGAAATAGAGACAGAGACAGAAATAGAGAAACAGAGAGACAGGGAGACAGGGAGATAGAGAGACAGAGACAGAGAAATAGAGACAGAGACAGAGAAACAGAGAGACAGGAGACAGGGAGATAGACAGAGACAGAGACAGAGAAATAGACAGAGACAGAAATAGAGAGACAGGGAGACAGGGAGTTAGAGAGACAGAGACAGAGAAATAGAGACAGAGACAGAAATAGAGAGACAGGGAGACAGGGAGACAGGGAGATAGAGAGACAGAGACAGAGAAATAGAGACAGAGACAGAGAAACAGAGAGACAGGAGACAGGGAGATAGACAGAGACAGAGACAGAGAAATAGACAGAGACAGAAATAGAGAGACAGGGAGACAGGGAGTTAGAGAGACAGAGACAGAGAAATAGAGACAGAGACAGAAATAGAGAGACAGGGAGACAGGGAGTTAGAGAGACAGAGACAGAGAAATAGAGACAGACAGAAATAGAGAGACAGGGAGACAGAGAGACAGGGAGACAGGGAAATAGACAGAGACAGAGAAAGAGACAGAGACAGAAACAGAGAGACAGGAGACAGAGAGACAGACTCACTCGGCCCTGCCTGCACCGAGTCACAGGTCCTAGGTGTCCCCCAGGCCCCTGCTGGACCCTTGTGAGCTGAGCCACCTCCGCCCTTCCCTGCGGCCCCCTGCTCCCTGTGGCCACCCGGCCTGCCCTGCCAGCTCTGCCCCCAGGCCCTGTGCCGGGAAGGACACCCTGGCCACAGCGTCCCTGTGAGTGTGGGCCCTGGGGGCGTGGGGCTCAGCCTGGCCCAGGGGCGGCCTCCCTCCGTGGGCACCTGTCCCCACAGCCGGGCTGAGCGTGTGCCGTCCCCAAGGCTGGCTGGGGGATGGGGCGTGGGGAGAGCCGGCTGCCCTCCACGCCGTCGGCCGGCTCAGAAGCTTTCCGGCACCCCCACCCCCAACGCCCGGCATCCCCACCGCTCCCACCCATGCCTGGGATGACTGCCGTCGACTCTGCTTCACCAAGGATGCCGAGTGCCACCGGCCCTTGGTGTCACTTGTCACGCCCATGAGGGGTGGCAGCCTCCCCCCACCGCGGTCCCTGGGTCCAGCTGAGTGGACTGAGGTCTGACGCCGTCGCCTGCCTGTCCCCTGGGTCCCCTGCAATGGCCTCGTCATGTGGCTGTGTGACCAAGGCCCCCCCCCCACCCCACCACCCGCCATGTCACCGCTCAGGGCCAGGCCCCCTGTCCCCTGGGTCCCCTGCAATGGCCTTGTCATGTGGCTGTGTGACCAAGGCCCCACCCCACCCCACCACCCGCCATGGCACACCGCTCAGGGCCACAAAGCCGCTTTGTGTCCAGAGCCTTGGTGACATATTCCCAGGCTCGTTCCCTGCCAAGGCCGTCTTCACAGTCCATCGCTGGCCTCCCTGGAGGCCTTGACACCCTGGGCCCTGGGCCACCCTGCCGCTGCCGGCTGGACACCACGCACCCCTGACAGAGGGGACACGGGTGACCCCACGAGGCACCTCACCCACAGCCCTGGGTGTTGCCGCTGCCCTGCGGAAACTGGGGAGAGCCCCACCTAGAAGGCCTTTGGCTCTCGAGATCCTTTTTTAAATATGTAAATCCTTTTATTTAATTTAACCTTTTATATTATTATCTTTATTATTTGAATAGAGACTACCAGAAATGGAGAGGGAAGGGGGAGATAGAGAGACACTTGCAGCCCTGCTTAACCACTCATGAAGCTTCCCCCCTGCACGTGGGGGAGCAGGGACTCGCCTGGATTCTTGAACATGGGAACAGGTGTGCTCAGACAGGTGTGCCCCTGCCCAGCCTCTCTTAACGACGTCTTGAAGGGCCTGGAGCGCCCTGTCTGCACCTGCCCTGGCCCGGGCCTCAGCACCTTCGGCTCTGGGCCTCGCTCTTGGAGCATCCGGGCGTGTGGCTGGCGGGCCAGGCGCAGGGTCCGAGCAAAGCAGTCCACCGTGCCGTGCCGCTCTGGGGGTGGCAGGCCAGCACGTGGCTCTGGGCAGACTGGGACCCGCTGACTCCCGACAGGCTTTGGCTTGGGGCAGAGGCGTCTCCGGCCACCGCGGCCTGGCTGCCACCCCCCCAGAGCGACCGACCGGCCCATTAATTTCCACATTGTTCTCATGCTGCCACAACACTGGCTCCATTAATCACGGTGGGGCTCCATCTAGCACTGCTTTTCAGGAAGGCGAGTCGCACTGTACGTGAGAGCGGCTTCCTTAGAACCCCTTCTTTGTCGATCTTAATCTTGTTTGAAAACACTCTCTCCCCACTCAGACTCCCAAACTTCTTCCTCTAGGGCCGTCACTCCGTGTCCCTCCCTCTCTCCCTCTCTCTCTCTCTCTCTCCTGTCTAACCACCTCATTAACTTTCCTGTGGTTTTAAATGAGTGATTGTCCGCAACAGTTTCTGTGAGCCATATTTCATCCCGGAATAAAAGCTAATGATGCGGAAATTCTTAATGCCATATTTTTATAGCCGCTAAATTAGTCTTTAATGGGCTCACCAAGTTCCGTGATGTCTGTCATTAATTGTTGATGGTGTTTTAACTAGATAATTGCCACGAAGGTCTGTTTGTCACCCCTCGCCCCGGGCGGCGTCTCCTGACGCCCGTGTCCATGTCAGGGATGGACACACAGACAGCACTGTGTCCGTCGCAGCCCCCGGCTGTGGCTCGGCCGGTACCGTCTCAGGTCCTGCGTCCGTGTCCTGTGGCGAGCCCCGGTGGTGTCCTCGTGGCTCTGCGGCCGTGTCAGTGCTGTCCCCGCGTGGGCTGGTGGGCCCGGGAAGGGGCTGGGGTCTGTGGCAGCGACAAGCCCCCACACACACACACACACTTCTTTTCTTTCCTTCTTTTTTTTCTGCCTCCAGTGTTATTGCTGGGGCTTGGTGCCTGCTCCCATCAGCGAGTTTTCCATTTTCTTTTTTCTTGCTATTTTATTAGACAGGACAGAGAGAAGCTGAGAGGAGAAGGACAACAGACACCGCAGGCCTGCTGCGCCACTTGTGAAGTGTCCTCCCTGCGGGTGCGGAACGGGGGCTTGAACCTGGGCCCTTGTGATGGAATATGTGTGTTTAACTGAGTGCCACAGCCTGGTCCCCCCCAGCAATGTTCTCATCTCATTTTCCCTCTAACACCACGCTGGCAGGGGCGGGGGGCGTCAGTCAGCCGGGGCTGGACAGCTGCCCAGTGCTCTGGCCTCCACGTGGACCCACGCGTCCTGCGGTCACGGCCGTGGACACGAGGCGTCACTGCCTCCTACTGCCCGGAACCTGGGTGGAGAACTTGCCAGTGTGGCCCCCTGCCAGTCAGAGCGCCCAAGACCCTCACCCGCCAGTCACGGCCCCCCAGGCCCCGCACCAGCCTTCAGGGCCCCCCAACCCCATCGCAGCCGGCACCGGGGACCACCAGGAGGTCCCCACCTGTGTCCAGAGAGACAGAGATAGAGAGACACCACAGCCCTGAAGCTTACCCAGTGCGGTCTGAGCTGAGCCAGGCCCCAATGGTTTCAGTCAGCCTGGGGCATTTTTACCCACTTGTTTGAGAAAGAAGAGAGAGAGAGAGAGAGAGAGGGAGGAGAGGGGAGAAAGAGAGAGAGGGAGAGAGAGAGGGGGAGAGAGAAGAGGGGGAGTAAGAGAGAGGGAGGGAGAGGAGAGAGAGAGGGAGAGAAGGAGAGAGAGGGAGAGAGAGAGGGAGAGAGGGAGAGAGGGGATAGGGGACAGAGGGAGGAGAAAAAGAGGGAACTGGAAAGAGAGGGAGAAGGGTTTGAGGGAGAGGGGGAGAGGGAGCATAGAGAAACGGAGAGAGGAGGGAGAGGGGACAGGGAATAGAGGGGCGGGTGAGAAGACCAGAGCTCTGAGGTGCCCAATCCCTGCTGTCGCGGTGCCTTTCTGCAGGCCCCTGTCCAGATCACCACCTCAGCCCCCAGCCCCAGCCCAGCTGCGCGCTGAGCCACCCCTACCCAGCCCCAAACCAGCCCCCTGCCCAGCCCCTGCCCAACCCCCTGCCCAGCCCCTGCCCAGCCCCCTGCCCAGCCCCCTACCCAGCCAGTGCCCAGCCCCTGCCCAGCCCCGTACACAGCCCCTGCCCAACCCCCTGCCCAGCCCCTGCCAGCCCCTGCCCAGCCCCTGCCCAGCACCTGCCCAGCCCCCTGCCCAGTCCCCTGCCCAGGCCCTGCCCAGCCCCTGCCCAGCCCCTGCCCAACCCCCTACCCAGCCCCCTGCCCAGCCCCTGCCCATCCCCTGCCCAGCCAGTGCCCAGCCCCTGCCCAGCCCCTGCCCAGCCACCTACACAGCCCCCTGCCCAGCCCCCTACCGAGCCAGTGCCCAGCCCCTGCCCAGCCACCTACACAGCCCCCTGCCCAGCCCCCTACCCAGCCAGTGCCCAGCCCCCTGCCCAGCCCCCTGCCCAGCACCCTGCCCAGCACCCTGCCCAGCCCCTGCCCAACCCCTGCCCAGCCCCCTGCCCAGCCCCCTGCCCAGCCCCTGCCCAGCCCCTGCCCAGCCCCCTACCCAGCCCCTGCCCAGCCAGTGACCAGCCCCTGCCCAGCCCATGCCCAGCCCCTGCCCAGCCCCTGCCCAGCCCCTGCCCAGCCAGTGCACAGCCCCCTACCCAGCCCCCTGCCCAGCCCCCTGCCCAGCCCCCTACCCAGCCCCTGCCCAGCCCCCTGCCCAGCCCCCTGCCCAGCCCCTGCCCAGCCCCCTGCCCAGCCCCCTGCCCAGCCCCTGCTCAGCCAGTGCCCAGCCCCTGCCCAGCCCATGCCCAGCCCCCTACCCAGCCCCTGCCCAGCCCCTGCCCAGCCAGTGCCCAGCCCATGCCCAGCCCCCTACCCAGCCCCTACCCAGCCCCTGCCCAGCCCCTGCCCAGCCCCCTGCCCAGCCCCTGCCCAGCCCCCTACTCAGCCCCTGCCCAGACCCCTGCCCAGCCCCCTGCCCAGCCCCTGCCCAGCCCCCTGCCCAGCCCCCTACCCAGTCCCTGCCCAGCCCCTTACCCAGCCCCCAGTCTCTGCCCAGCCCCTGCCCAGCCCCCTACCCAGCTCCCTGCCCAGCCCCCTACCCAGCCCCCTGCCCAGCCCCTGCCCAGCCCCCTGCCCAGCCCCTGCCCAGCCCCCAGTCTCTGCCCAGCCCCTGCCCAGCCCCCTACCCAGTCCCTGCCCTGCCCCCTGCCCAGCCCCTGCCCAGCCCCTGCCCAGCCCCCTACCCAGTCCCTGCCCAGCCCCCTGCCCAGCCCCCTACCCAGTCCCTGCCCAGCCCCTGCCCAGCCCCCTACCCAGCCCCCTGCCCAGCCCCCTACCCAGTCCCTGCCCAGCCCCTGCCCAGCCCCCAGTCTCTGCCCAGGCCCCAGACAGTCCCCTGCCCAGGCCCCGCAGGGTCAGCAGGGTGAGAGTGGACACATCGCTGGGCAGATGACATGTGACAGGTGGCAGTGTGGACTTGCTGAGTCAGCACTGGCTAATCCCCGAGGAAGGGGGCAGCCAGACCGAGTGCTCACCCCCCAGGAGATGCCCAGAGCCCGGGGGGCTGCGAGGGCCCCGTGCGGGGCACCCAGGGGTCCTGAGCCTCTGACCCCTGACCTGCCGCTGGGGGAGCTCTGATAGCCTCACTCTGCACCCCTGCTTCATGATGGAGAGAAGGAGAGAGAGAGGGGGAGAGGGAGGCGGGGAAGAAGGAGGGAGATGAGAGGGAGAGAGGGAGGGGACGGGGGAGAAGGGACAGAGCCGTCTCCACAGCGACGGACAGGTGGAGGCAGTGACATCTTGTCCTACCAGTGACCCCACGGCAGAGGGGACGGGGAGGGGCCCTGGGAGTCTCGTCCCCACGTTGCCCGCTATCCCGCTGGGCACGGCACCCTCCTCCCTGGGCCCTGCCATGTTGTCACTCCACCCTCTGGGCGCCCTCTGGGTGTCTCCACTCTCCCGGCTAAGCCTCAGGCTGGCATGTCCTGGCATCCTGTCCCTGCAGAGGCCAAGGACTCCCCACAGCCGGCTCGGGGTCAGAGGCTCAGGACGCCTGGGTCCCTGCATGACCCTCTGCCTGTCTCCTGGGGGGTGAGAACTCAGTCTGGCTGACCCCCCCTTCCCTGACCTGGGACTTCTGACTCAGCTGATTATTGATGCCACCTGTTTCCTGTCCCTGTCCCCCTGCCCTGTCTCCTGTCCCCCTGCCCTGGCCCCTGTCCTCCTGCCCTGGCCCCTATTCCTGTCCCCTGCCCCTTGTCCCTGTCCCCTATCCCCTGTCTCCTGTCCCCTATCCCCGTCTCCTGTCCCCTGCCCCTTGTTCCTGTCCCCTCTTCCCTGTCCCCTACCCCCTGTCTCCTGTCCCCTATCCCCTGTCTCCTATATCCTGTCCCCTGTCCCTTGTCCCCCTGCCCTGTCCCCTGCCCCCTTCCTGTCCCTGTCTTTTATTGCCTATCCCCTGTCTCCTGTCCCCTGTCCTCCTGCCCTGTCCCCTGCCCCCTTCCTGTCCCTGTCTTTTATTGCCTATCCCCTGTCTCCTGTCCCCTGTCTCCTGTCCCCTGTCCCTATCCCCATCCCTGCCCCCTGCCCCCTTCCAGTCCCTGTCTCTTATTCCCTATCCTCTGTCCCCTGTCTCCTGCCCTGTCTCCTGTCCCTTCTCCCCTGTCCCTGTCCCCCCTGCCCTGTCCTCTGTCCCAGAACTTCTCTGTATGAACATTAAGGTCTTAAAGTGTGGCCTGGGTGTGGGAGACAGCATAGCGGTTCTGCAAAAGACTCTCCTGCCTGAGGCCCTGAGGTTCCAGGTTCAATCCCCAGCTCCACCATCAGTCAGAGCTCAGCAGGGGCTGGGGAAATGATGATGATGGTGATGGTGACGATGATCAAGAGTGGGGAAAGCAGCAGAGTGACTGCAAAAGACTCTCCCGTGCAAACCTCTGAGGCCCCAGGTTCAATTCCCCAGCTCCACCACCGGTCAGAGCTGCGCAGGGCCCTGGGCTCTCTCCACCTCCACCCATCCGTCCATCTCTGTGTGTCATCTGTCATCTGCCTAAAATAAAGCCGGACCTCTTAGCTCCCATGCTGCACGGCCCGCCGTGGCTGGCTCTCGGGTCCCTGGGGGTGTAGCTGCCGCCTCCTGGCCCAGCCAGGGGCCCCTGAGCAGTTGGGCCGGCACCCAGGGGTGGGTGGGGGTCGCTGAGTGTTCCTGTGGCCCAGGAAGGCCCCGGACTGGGGCGGGCCAGGCTGGGGCTGCACCCCCGCCGAGTTCTCTGCCTCCCTGCTCCTCCATACACTCCCCCCGCCCCCAGGGATGGAGGGCACCCCTGCTAGCACCCACGAGTCCCGGGTTTGAGTGGGGTCCCTGGCTCTGGGAGAGCGAAGCCAGCATCTCTGGGAAAGGAATGCAGAGAACAGGAAAAAGAGAGCCTGGAGGGCATCCCAGTGGTGAGGGTGGTGGGGACAGAGCTGCAGGAGGAGGTGGGGGCCGAGATGCCAGCTCTGTAATGCGGAGGCCATTGATGGAGGCACCAGGTGAGGTCAGAGTATAAGAAAACCCAAACGGAAGGAGGGCTGGACTAAAAATGGAGAACTGGGGGCCAGGCGGTGGCGCAGCGGGTTAAGCGCAGGTGGCTCGAAGCACAAGGGCCGGCGTGAGGATCCCGGTTCGAACCCGGCTCCCCACCTGCAGGGGAGTCGCTTCCCAGGCGGTGAAGCAGGTCTGCAGGTGTCTGTCTTTCTCCCCCCCCTGTCTGTCTTCCCCTCCTCTCTCCATTTCTCTCTGTCCTGTCCAACAACAACGACAACAATAATAACAACAAAGATAAGCAACAAAAAGGGAAAAAGTAGTTTCCAGGAGCAGTGGGTTTGTAGTGCAGGCACGGAGCCCCAGCGATAACCCCAGAAGAAAAAAAAGAGAGAGAGAGAGAGAGAACTGAGGCTGGGGGGGGGGTGCCTCAGGCAGCCAGGACCCCTCCTGGGACCCGGAGCCGTCGGTAACGGGAGTGAGGGGCAGAATCAGCCTGAGCAGAACCGGCAGCCCAGAACTCAGGGCCTGCAGGCACACTCCTACGCTGCCTCCTGTCCTGTCTCTGTCTTTCTTCACCGTGCAGTGGAGCCCCAGACGGAGGCCTCTGCTCCACAGGAAGTGGGGGCACTGCCCCCAACTCGAGCTCCTGCTCACAGTGGACTGGACACGGGGAGGACCCCATGAGCTCAGCCGTCACGCTCTACGGGACTGTGGCCCCCATGAGCCCAGGTGTGTGTGGGGTGTGGGGACAGCCCAGGTGTGTGTGGGGACAGCCCAGGTGTGGGGACAGCCCAGGTGTGTGTGGGGACAGCCCAGGTGTGTGTGGGGACAGCCCAGGTGTGTGTGGGGACAGCCCAGGTGTGGGACAGCCCAGGTGTGTGTGGGGACAGCCCAGGTGTGTGTGGGGACAGCCCAGGTGTGTGTGGGGACAGCCCAGGTGTGGGACAGCCCAGGTGTGTGTGGGGACAGCCCAGGTGTGGGGACATCCCAGGTGTGGGACAGCCCAGGCGTGTGTGGGGGCAGCCCAGGTGTGTGTGGGGACAGCCCAGGTGTGTGTGGGGACAGCCCAGGTGTGTGTGGGGACAGCCCAGGTATGTGGGGACAGCCCAGGTGTGTGTGGGGACAGCCCAGGTGTGTGGGGACAGCCCAGGTGTGTGTGGGGACAGCCCAGGTGTGAGGGGACAGCCCAGGTGTGTGTGGGGACAGCCCAGGTGTGTGGGGACAGCCCAGGTGTGTGTGGGGACAGCCCAGGTGTGTGTGGGGACAGCCCAGGTGTGTGTGGGGACAGCCCAGGTGTGTGTGGGGACAGCCCAGGTGTGGGGGCAGCTCGGGAGTTTGCTATGTGCAGTGAGGTCAGTTGTGGGCACGGAGCAGGGACCTCAGTTCCGGCTGAGCGTGAGGCTGGGAGGCTCCGGCTGCCGCTTCTCTGGGCAGGGCGGGTTGTGACCTGTGGCCAGAAGGTGGGAGCTGCAGCCTGAGCAGGGGCGGCTGTGTCTGCCCCCCCCCCCCCACACACACACACACCCGTCAGGCTCTTTCCAGGCCACCGTCCCTTGGCTCTGAGGCCAACACGACGCCTTCCAGGTAGCAGGCTCTTCCCAAGAAACTTCTCCAATTCCCTCTGGCTGCACAGGGGCGGGTGAAGAGTGTGGGGGAAGTGGGGTCTCCCTGGGGCCTGGGACTGAGCCGCAGGGTGTGGGGGCGTCTGTGAGCTCGGGCCTGCACTCCCCGGGCTCAGCGCGTCCCCCTCTGCCAAGACTCCCTGCTTTGTCTCCCACAATAGAAGCCACACTTTGGAAGTCATTTCAGAAAGGGAATCCAAATCGTGGTCCCTGAGCCTTTGTTTCTTTTATTCTGAGCCGCATTCTCTGCCTCATTCAGCCGCTCCCTTTATCCTGACAAATTAAATAGACCTCTCACTGCAGAGGCTGGCCGGCTCAGAGCCCGCCGCCCGTGGCCACAGCCGCTGCCGGGCCTGCACGCTGACCACCGTGCCGGCGCAGAGGGGCGCCCACCCCAGACCCCAGACCCTGTCCAGGTGAGTCCCCAGCCAGGAACCAGCTTGGTTTGGGCTCCAGGCCTGTCCTCAGGTGTCCTGGCCTCAGAGAGATCACAGGGAAGCTCTCGTCCTCTCTGACTCCAGCCCATGTCCCCCCCTCCTCTTCCTCCTCCTCCCCTCCTCCTCCTCCTCCTCCTCCTTCTCTTCCTTCTCCTCCCTCCTCCTCGTCTTCCTCCCTCTCCTCCTCCTCCTCCTCATTCTTGTCCTTCTCCTCCCAGACTCTCCCTCCCCTTTTTCTCTCCTCTTTCCGCTCCTCTCTCCTCTCTCCCTCCCTCTCTCTCGCTCTCTCTCAGTCTGTGCGTGTTTCTCTCACTACCCATCTATCTTCTGTGTGTGGCCGCCTCTCTCTGTCTCACTCTGTGTATCTCTTCTTTTTCTAATAGATACAGACACAGATACAGAAGCAGATGCAGATGTAGAGACTCCCCAGAGCCCTGCTCAGCTGCGGCTGATGGTGGTGCTGGGGGCTGAACCTGGGGCCTCGAAGACTCGGGCAGAAGTGTCTGTTTGCAAAACCCTGTGCTGTCTCCTCAGACTTACCGTTATTTTATTTATGTTTCTTTCCCCACAGCCCTGCTGAGCTCTGGCTGATGGTGATGCTCAGGACTGAACCTGGGGCCTCAGAGCCTCAGGCAGGAGAGGCTTTTGCTCTCCCCTGTACCTCCCTCTCTGTCTCTCTGTCTCTGTACGCTCATCTGTCTCTCTCTTACCCTTCCCTGACTGTGAGCCCCGTCTTGTCTTCTCAGGAGAGAGAAGCCAGGATGGAGGAGGGTGTTGGGCTGCGATTTGGTTCGGGCCCCCAGGTGCTTGGTGTACACAGACTTGGGCCTGAGAATCAGTTTTGCTTTTCTCCAGAGAGGAGGAGTGAGGACACGGAGCTCTGGCTCTGACGAGGGGAGGAGGCCCTTAGGGTGGGTGGCCTGGGTGTGCGGTGGAGGGGGTCTTGGGGCGGGTTGCGGTCTGCTCCCAGGCTCCCTGCCCTGCTCTGGGCCCAGCATCGAGGTCTGGAGGCCCAGTGCCCAGCAAGGCCAGCACCCAGCAGCTCTGAAGTGGCCTCGTGGGGAGGTGGCCGGGCTGGCGGTGCTGGGCGAGGGGCTAGGAGGGCAGCTCTGTCTTTCATCAGCAAAGGCGTCGTGAAAGGCCAGGGCCCTGAACGGGAGGCCTCTGTAATTCACCCCAGGGAGGCCCTGTGGCCTCCCCCATCCTGGCACGGTGCGGCCGGTGGGGCTGGAGGTCAGGACTGCCCACTGAGGCTGACTTTTAAGCCGAGAGGCTTCTCCGTGTCGGCGGGGAGGGGTGGCGGCGCCCGGGAGGAGGTGGGCCAGATGACACGGCCGGCGAGGAGGTGTCCGCTGGGCAGCAGCGAGGCCGGCCTCTCTGTGGCTGCTTAATTGGTGGCGTGTTTGCGGGAGTTTGGGGGGCCACGGGGCCAAGGCTGAATTATTCAGGAGGCTTGGCGGGGTGGCCAGCCAGAGCGGGTGGGCGGCCGGGGCCTGGCGGGTACAGACAAAGTGGCCGGCTGCAGAGGGCTGCGAGGCCCCGAGGCCCAGGTGTTGACCGAGGCGGACGGGTGCCTTGTGGGTGCCTTTCTGTGGCCCGAGCCGGCAGGCACCCTTGGGTGGAGGGGCGCCAGCTGTGCCGCGTGAGCTTGGAGGACGTCACCGTCCTGGGAGACATGGGCTCTTGTTCCCACCAGCTGATGCTGCGGGTGGGGTGGGGCCTGAGGGCCTGGGGGCCGGGGGGGGGCGGCGGGCAGGGTGGTGGGGGGCGCCCAGAGGCAGGAAAGAAACAGCTTCCTTCAGCACCGAGAGCTGGTCCATCCCTGCGAGGCCCAGGGCAGAAAGTTCAGGATTAGGAAATTTAATATCCTGTCGAAATTCCCCTGATAATGAGCTGGCTCAGCTGGCATAGAGATAGCGTACTTGGCATGGCCGGGGGTGGGGGTCCCCAACACGCACCCCAGCGGCCAGCGGCTCGGCCAGTGGCGGGAAGAAGGGCCTCAGGGCACCTCCTGGCAGACTGGCCCACCCGGAGCCCGGGGCAGGGGCCGGGGGGGGCAGCGCGGGGCGGGGGTGGGGCCGCCCCCAGGCCACGGGGCAGGCTGGCAGGCCAGGCCCGGTCGGGGCCGCGTGGGGGCGCGCACGGCTGCGGCCGTGTGGGCCCCACGCCTGAGAACGAGGCTGCACGGCCAGCCCGCCGTGATGATATCATCTCCGCCCGCGGCCCTCTCCTCTGCCGGGCTTATTAATTCCGCACCCACACGCTCCCGGCGGCAAATGTATTCCATCAGCCTAGTATTTAATTTAATTAGTGCGCTGGGCTCCGACTCTGCTCTCCGTGTCACCGGCCTTGTCAGCACAGCACAATTACAGATTGCTTTTAGATAGGCAGAAATATGATTAGGGTATTGGTGGCGGGATCATAAGCTTATTAGATTCATTTGAAATCTGGAGATAAATAGGAGACTTTTATTTGCGGTGTAATGAGATTATGCTTATTAGGCCGAGACCTCACCGCCTCTGCAGAGAGCCGGGGGCAGCCCTGGGGTCCCTGCCGCCCGCACCGCAGTCACCCGGGGCCCCACCCCTCCCCACCGTGTCTGCGGGATCACGGGCGTCCCGAAGCGGGGCTGATCTTACCGGGAGCGTTTCTGGGGGACAGGAGAAAACCACGGTGTGCAGGGGCCTCCCAGAGGCGCTTTTCAGAGCGTCTGTCTGCTGTGTGGCGTGGTGGTGCAGGTGGGGGTGGAGGCCGGGTGGGGGACCGCCACATGCGTTCAGCAGTTTGGAAACACTCAGTGGTGCGACACCTGCTTCCGTGTTCGCAGCCGCAGCGCCAGAACGCTCACCTCACCTCGGGGGATCAGGAGCCTCAGCCCAAGCCTCGGGGCTCCAGGGGTGAGGCCGGCTGGGAGGCTGCCCCCCTGCCGGCCTTTGTCCCAGCCTCCGGAGTGGTGAAATGTGTCCTGGGAAATTGTGCTGCCTTGGCCCAGGTCCTGTCTGAGGTCCCAAAGGTGCAAGTGCCTGGAGCCTGCTGTCAGACTCCCTCTGCCATCGTCACCGCCGCGTCCAGGGCACCGCCTGGCTCAGATGGCGCGGCTGTCACTAGACCCATTTCTTGCTGCAGGGCCAGGAGCACAGAGACGGGCAGTGGCTATGTCTCCCAGGAAGCCACAGGGAGCTGGGCCTGTTGGGGTCTTTTCCTGGGCCTGAGTCTCCCTTCCTTCCTTTCTATATTATTATTTATTATTATTACTATTATTATTATTATTGGAGGGGTTAGTGGTTTATAGTAAGTACCATTGTTGACACATGGGGACAGTCATCTCCCCGTGACAGGTGTCTGTCAAACGTTCTCATCACCCCCAGCCCAAGGCCTCCTCCACCATCAGCACCAGGACCTGACCCCCCCACCCCACTACCCAGAGTCCTTTGCTTTGGGGCAAAACGCCAAACCCAGCCCACGTTCTGCTTGGGGTTTCCCCTTCTGCTCTGATTTCTCCACTTCTGTCCCTGAGTGAGATCAACCATCTTCATCCTGCTCTTTCTGGCTGATCTCACTTCACAGGATGCCTTCCAGCTCCGTCCAAGAGGCAATGAAGAAGGTGACTTCATCCTTCTTCCCAGCTGAGTAGTATTCCATTGTGTGTCTAGACCACAGCTGTCTCAGCCACTCATCTGTTGCTGGGCACCTGGGTGGCTTCCAGGTTGTGGCTGTTACACATTGTGCTGCTGTGAACACAGGTGCACACAGATCTTTCTGGATGGATGTGTTGGGTTCCTTAGGATCTATCCCCAGGAATGGCAGGATCACAGGGCAGGTCCACTTCTCGCCTTCTGAGAGTCTCCATCCAGACTGCTCTCCTCAGGGGCTGGGCCCCTGACATTCCCACCAGCAGTGAGGAGGCTCCTCTGTCCCCACAGCCTGTCCAGCACTCGTTGTTACTGTCCTTTCTGACGAGGGACATTCTCACAGGGGAGAGGTGGTGTCTCCTTGTCTTGATTTGCGTTTCTCCGAGGATCAATGAATTGGAGCCTTGAGTTTTCCTGCTGGGGTTCAGGGGCAGACCTGGGTCCTCTTGGGGTCGGGACACAGACAGCGGTCTGGGAGCTGTGTGTCCACCACACTCCTGTGAGGGGCCCTTGTCGTGGAGCACGGGGAGGGACGTGCAGGGCCCTTACCCCTCCACCTGTCCACCCCTCTCCCGTGTCGGACCTGCTCTCTACCCACCTCTCCACCTGTTCGTATGACCTGTCACCTGTCTGTCTATCCATCCCTCAGCTACCTATCACTTATGTATTGATCATGTAGCAATGTCTCTTAGCAGTCTGTCCATCCATCTACCTATCTGTTTATTTAACCATCCATCCGCCTATCATCTGTCCATCCACCCATCTAGCCCCTATGTATCTATCTATCATCTATCTATCTATTTATCTATCTATCTATCTATCTTATCTATCATCTGTCATCTATCTACCATCTATCTCTATCTGTCTCTCTATCTGTCATCCACCCATCATTTATGCATTAATCATGGAGTAATGTCTCTTAGCAGTCTGTCCATCCATCTACCTATCTGTTTATTTAACCATCCATCCGCCTATCATCCGTCCATCCACCCATCTAGCCCCTATCTATCTATCTATCATCTATCTATCTATTTATCATCTATCTATCTATCTATCTATCTATCTATCTATCTATCTATCATCTATCATCTATCATCTATCTCTATCTATCTACCATCTATCTCTATCTATCTATCTGTCACCCACCCATCATTTATGCATTGATCATGGAGTAATGTCCTTTAGCAGTCTGTCCATTCATCCATCTTTTCTCCTCCTTTTCAGAGGAGAGACCCCACCATCCATCCATCTGCCCATCTGTCACTTATCTGTTGACCATCTCGCTCTGTCTGTTGCCGGCCTGTCCACCCGTCTGCCCATCCACCATGTACTTATCACCTGCTTGTGGACCGTCTCTTAGTCGTCTGTCAGCCAGCTGCATTTCTTTCTCTCCCGCATCACTGTCTGTCTCCTCTCCTGCAGGCGCAGGCTGGCCACCCAGTCAGGAAGGGCAGGGGACTCAGAAGCCGGTGCCTGTGACGTGACGCCCCATGGTGACGGCCTGGCAGGGAGGTGTGGCCTCATAGCCGCCCCCCCCAAGAGCGTCACCTCCATCCACCCCACAGCCTCTGCCCAGCTTGTGAGGGGACCCGAGAGCCCAGGGCTCTGGTGTCTCACGCCGGGAGAGGCCTCAGCGGATCCCAGAGAGTCCCCACAAAACAAGGTCATGCTCAGGCCCTGCATGCAGGCCCCAGTGCCATTGGGGGCCCCACAACACCAGGGGGAGCTCCACAGAAGGGGGCAGGGTGCTGTGGTGTCTGTCCCTCTCCCATCTCTCCCTCTCTCTTTTCCTGCCTCTGGATCTGAAGTGAAAATTTAAAAGAAAAACAAAAAGCAGCCTGGGATCAATGGGTGGCTGCAGAGGGGCCATGCTGGGGGAGGGGTCACAGTCCCGATCAAAGTTCTGTCTAAGGCAGCCAAGAACGAATCCGAGACTCGGACTCGCTGGGTGCTGTGCAGGGTGCTGAGAAAGGAGAGACCCCACAGCCCTGCCCACCCTCCATGGGCTCCCTGGGTGCTGTGCAGGGTGCTGAGAGAGGAGACACCCCACAGCCCTGCCCACCCTCCATGGGCTCCCTGAGTGCTGTGCAGGGTGCTGAGAGAGGAGAGACCCCACAGCCCTGCCCACCCTCCATGGGCTCCCTGGGTGCTGTGCAGGGTGCTGAGAGAGGAGAGACCCCACAGCCCTGCCCACCCTCCATGGGCTCCCTGGGTGCTGTGCAGGGTGCTGAGAGAGGAGAGACCCCACAGCCCTGCCCACCCTCCATGGGCTCCCTGGGTGCTGTGCAGGGTGCTGAGAGAGGAGAGACCCCACAGCCCTGCCCACCCTCCATGGGCTCCCTGGGTGCTGTGCAGGGTGCTGAGAGAGGAGAGACCCCACAGCCCTGCCCACCCTCCAT
>NW_026647577.1:15000-17500 GCF_950295315.1 Erinaceus europaeus | reverse complement strand
GAGACAGAGACAGAGGGAGACAGAGGCAGAGACAGAGACAGAGGCAGAGACAGAGACAGAGGCAGAGACAGAGACAGAGACAGAGGCAGAGACAGAGACAGAGACAGAGACAGACAGAGGGAGACAGAGGCAGAGACAGAGACAGAGGCAGAGACAGAGACAGAGACAGAGGCAGAGACAGAGACAGAGACAGAGACAGACAGAGGGAGACAGAGGCAGAGACAGAGACAGAGGCAGAGACAGAGACAGAGACAGAGGCAGAGACAGAGGCAGAGACAGAGACAGAGACAGAGACAGACAGAGGGAGACAGAGGCAGAGACAGAGACAGAGGCAGAGACAGAGGCAGAGGCAGAGGCAGAGACAGAGGCAGAGACAGAGACAGAGGGAGACAGAGGCAGAGGCAGAGGCAGAGGCAGAGGCAGAGGGGCAGAGACCGCAGCCCTGCTTAGTGTTCATGAGCTTCCCCTGGCATCTCTCGGTGCTCCCATGTGGTGCTGGGGTCTGCAGCCCAGACCCTCGTGCCTGGCGCCCTGGTCGCTGTGTGCGGGGAACCGGCTCTCCCCTCCCTGGGTAAGGGCCCTGCGTCACACCCCAGTTTGCAGACTTCCGGTTTAGGTGAGGAGCTGGGGGTCGGCTCCCGGGGAGCCCTGGGCCCTGCAGGGGACGCGAGGTCTCTAGGCGCCACCCTCAAAGCAGGGACGCCAACGCCGGACAAGGGGGGCTCGAGGGCTGAGGGCGCTGGGGCATCCCTTGAGGGGACCGTGGTGGGGCACACCCTCCCGAGGCCACGGGGAGCAGAGGAGAGGAGGTGAGGGCCGGGCACTGGCACACACAGTACTGAGCACAAGAACCCACACAAGGACCCAGGTTCAAGCCCCGGCTCCCCACCTGCAGGGGAGACTTCACATCGGTGAAGCAGGGCTGCAGGTGTCTCTCTGTCTGTCCCTGCCTATTTTTTATTATTTTAAAATATTTATTGATTTACTTATTCCCTCTTTTTGTCCTTGTTGTTTTATTGTTGTAGTTATGATTGTTGTTATTGATGTTGTCGTTGTTGGCTAGGACAGAGAGAAATGGAGAGAGGAGGGGAAGACAGAGAGGGGGAGAGAAAGACAGACACCTGCAGACCTGCTTCACCGCCTGGGAAGCGACTCCCCTGCAGGTGGGGAGCCGGGGGCTCGAACCCGGGATCCTTATGCCGGTCCTTGCGCTTTGCGCCACCTGCACTCAACCTGCTGCGCTACCGCCCGCCTCCCTATTTTTAAATTATTATCTTTATTGATTGATTGATTGATTGATTGGATAGAGACAGCCAGGAATCGAGAGGGAAGGGGGAGACAGAGAGGGAGAGGGAGAGAGGCAGAGAGACCCCTGCAGCCCTGCTGCACCCCTCGCAAAGCTGCCCCCTGCAGGTGGGGACTGGGAGCTCGAACCCGGGTCGCTATGCCTGCAACATGTGCGCTCAGCCAGATGCGCCACCCCGGGCCCTCCTCTCTCCCTCTCTGTCTCCCTCCTCTCTCGGTGTCTCTCTGTTCTATCTAGTGAAACGGGGGGCATGGCCTCCAGGAGCGAGCAGTGCGTTTGTAGCACTGGCACTGAGCACCGGCGATAACCCGGAGGCAAAATCCATGCATCAGATTAAAAGAGGGGGTCCCCCCGTGCTGGCGCGGCTTTCAGGCCGCCCGCCTGCCCCGTCCACACCTGGGCCCCCCGGAGGAGGGGACAGGGCAGGGCTCAGCCCTCGGAGTAAACGCAGGCTCGCTTTCTTGGAAAAAGCGGGAGCGGCCCCACACCCTACAGAAACCAGATCCACCGGGGGAAGCACAACCAAAGGAAACCCAGAAAGTAAGAAAAATGTCCTGTCGGGGAAGGGTGCCTCTGCCAGTGGGCCGTCCATCCATCTCGGACGGACGGACGGCCGGCCGGACAGACGCGGCGCAAACAATAGCTGCAGTTCATCTCGGGATTCAGTTCGCGCCTTGGCACTGGCTCCGCCTGCGGGAGGGAGCGCGGCTCCAGAAGGTTTGGCCGCGCGGCGGGCAAGGCGGAAAGGGGCCCCGGCGAGGGCCTGGGTGCCTGGGTGCCGGGGCCTGAGGGCCGGGCGGCGGGGGGCTTGGCTCTGGGGGTGGCAGCCGGTGCTCGTCCGTCCCGCCGTGCGTCCGCCGAGGGAGCCTGGTCCTCCCGGCCTGTGCCGTGGGCTGAGCCTCGAGTGGCCGGCGGCGGCCTGTGTGCAGTGGGCACCGAACAGCCGCCGCGTCCTCCCGCCAGGAAGCGGCTCGGAGTCGCATGGAGCCGGCCCGGGATGCTGCTCCTCCTTCCGGAGAGGCCGGGCTTGCTGCTCACGCTGATTAGAGCAAGTGAGTGTGTGTGTCAGTGTGAGTGTGTGTGTGAGTGTGTGAGTGTGTGTGTGTGAGGGTGTGTGTGTGTGAGTGTGAGTGTGAGTGTGTGTGAGTATGTGTGTGTGTGAGTGTGTGTGTGAGTGTGTGTGTCAGTGTGAGT
>NW_026647577.1:0-12500 GCF_950295315.1 Erinaceus europaeus | reverse complement strand
GGGAGGACGCCAAGCCCTGCACCCTGCCTGGCAGACACCTGGCCCGGGCCGGCCCGGGACATGTGCGCACTGAAGACCGGGCACAGCATTCGGGCCGGGACTGACTGACTGACTGACGACTGACTGACGACTGACTGACTGATGACTGACTGACTGACTGACTGGCTGACTGATGACTGACTGACTGACGACTGACTGACTGATGACTGACTGACTGGCTGACTGATGACTGACTGACTGACGACTGACTGACTGACGACTGACTGACTGACAACTGACTGATAACTGACTGATGACTGACTGACGACTGACTGATAACTGACTGATGACTGACTGACGACTGACTGATGACTGACTGACGACTGACTGATAACTGACTGATGACTGACTGACGACTGACTGATGACTGACTGACGACTGACTGACTGATGACTGACTGACGACTGACTGATAACTGACTGATGACTGACTGACGACTGACTGATGACTGACTGACGACTGACTGATGACTGACGACTGACTGACTGATGACTGACTGACGACTGACTGACTGACGACTGACTGATAACTGACTGATAACTGACTGATGACTGAATGACGACTGACTGACGACTGATGACTGACTGATGACTGACTGATGACTGACTGACGACTGACTGATGACTGACGACTGACTGACTGATGACTGACTGACAGGACGTGCGGGCAGGGGGCCCAGTGGGCGGCACACGGCCGGGCTGAGAAAGTCCATGATGGGCATGTGTGTGAGGGGGGCACTGGGCTGGCACACTGAGGCCCAGAGCTCCAGGTCTAATCCCCGAACCTCTGCCTGCTGGGATGAGAAGGGCTCTGCCTCTCTCTCTGCCTCTCTCTCTCTGTCTGTCTCTCTCTCCCCCCTCCCTCTCTCTCACTCCCTCTCTCTCCCCCTCTCTCTCCCCCCTCTCTCCCTCTCTCTCTCTGGCTCTGTCTGTCTCTCTCTCCCCTCCTTCTCTCTCCCTCTCTCTCCCCCTCTATCTCCCCCTCTCTCTGCCTCTCTGTCTCTCTCTCCCCCTCTCTCCCTCTCTCTCTCTCCCTCTCTCTCTCCCTCTGTCTCCCTCTCTCTGTCCCTCTCTCTCTCCCTCTCTCTATCTCTGCCTCTCTCTGCTTCTCTCTGTCTGTCTTTCTCTCCCTCTCTCTCCCCCTCTCTCTCCCCCTCTCTCTGCCTCTCTCTCTCTGCCTCTCTCTCTGTCTCTCTCTCCCTCTCTCCCTCTCTCTCTCCCCCTTTCTCTCCCTCTCTCTCTGTCTGTCTCTCTCTGTCTCTCTCCCTCTCTCTCCCTCTCTCTCCCCTCTCTCCCTCTCTCTCTGCCTCTCTCTCTCTCTCTCCCTCTCTCTCTCCCTCTATCTCTGCCTCTCTCTCTGCTTCTCTGTCTGTCTCTCCCTCTGTCTCTCTCTCTCCCCTCTCTCTCCCTCCTCTCTGTCCCTCTCTCTGTCCCTCTCTCTGTCCCTCTCTCTCTGTCCCTCTCTCTGTCCCTCTCTCTCTCTCCCTGTCTCTCTCTCCCTCTCTCTCTCCATATACATATATTTATTTATTTATTTTTAAAAAGGAAGACTGAGAGAAAGGAAAAGAGGAAGGATGCTCAGAAGCAGTAAGAGGTGTAGGTGTGACTTCGCAAGGAAGAGAAGGCAGGACCATAGGGAAATGTGCGAATCTAGAAACAGAGACACACAGCTAAATAAGTAACAGTCGGCCCACGTGTGCGAGCCTGGGAGAGCCGCCGCAGCTTCCCGGGGTGGGGACAGGGTGGGGACGGGGTGGCGTCAGCCTGTCGCCTCCTGATTCTGGAAATCACGGCACATCACTACTCCGGTTCCTGTTTTCATGTTCTCTCTATTCATCCGTGAGAGGGCTGGCAGGAGAGAGACAGGACAGCTGTCTCTCTGGTTCCTGTGCTGCCGGGGGTCAGACTCAAGACCTGATCTGCTGCGCCTCCTCCTGGCTCACAGCAGCGATTGTTTAAGAAAGGCAGGGGGATCAAGTAAAAGAAAGACAGGAACAGTCACGGGCGATGAGGGTCACCCGCGCAAACCCCGGCGGCTCTGCGGTCACTTCCAGAAGCTCCTTTCGCCTCTGAGATCAGCCGCTCGCAACGGGTGTGTCTGCCGCTCTCCAGGCCAGGCCGGCATCTGTCTCGCCGTCTGAGTCCCACTTCTGGGTCTCTGAGGGAGTCCACCCTCGGGCATGAGGCCGGCCCCAGGCCGGGGGACAGCACAGGGTCTGTGAGGGACTCCTGCCTGAGGCTCTGACGGCCCAGGTTCAGTCCCCAGCACCACCAGCAGCCAGAGTTAAGCAGGGCTCTGGGAAGAGAATAATAATAATAATATAATAGCAATTAGATCAGTCGCCCTCGCAGCCCAGATCAGATGGCTCCCACCCACTCAGACTGGCTCAGGTTTTGCCTGAACAGAGACACTGCCTGGCCAGTCTGTCGGGCTTTGCTCCGTCACACGTTGGCTTGGAAAGGCATTCTCACAGTCGTGCGTGTGCGGGGCTTCTGCAGACCTTGTGCGCGAAGCTTTGTCCGCTGCGACTGTCCGATATTCTGGTTCAGTGAAAGCTGGTGTCCGTCTGTCCTGTGTGAGCGCCTGTTGATGTGTGTGCGTGCGTGTGAGCATGTGTGTCAGTGTGTCGTGTGTGACCGTGTGTGCATGTGGATGGAGTGCACAGGTGTGAGTGTCGTGTCAGCATGTGTGCGCACGTGTGAGGGTGTGGTGTCAACATGTGAACATGTGTCATAGGTGTGAACGTGTGTGCGAGTGTGTACATGTGTGGGTGTGTGAACAGGGTGCACGTGTGAGCATATGAGCATGTGTGAGCATGCGAGTATGTATGTGAACATGTGTAAATATGTGTGAGTACGTGAGTGTTGAACACGCGTGCATGTTTGAGTGTGTGGGTACATGTATAAAGCATTGTGCGCATGTGTGAGTGTGAGCATGTGTGCATGTTTGCAGGCATGTGTGAGCATGTGTGTATATGTATAAAGTGTATAAGTATGTGTGGGCATTGTGCCCATGTGTGAGTGTGAGCATGTGTGCATGTTTGCAGGCATGTGTGAGCATGTGTGTATATGTATAAAGTGTATAAGTATGTGTGGGCATTGTGCCCATGTGTGAGTGTGAGCATGTGTGCATGTTTGCAGGCATGTGTGAGCATGTGTGTATATGTATAAAGTGTATAAGTATGTGTGGGCATTGTGCCCATGTGTGAGTGTGAGCATGTGTGCATGTTTGCAGGCATGTGTCATCATGTGTGTACGCTATGCATGAAGTGTGTGAGCGTGTGTGGGCATTGTGCCGTGTGTGTGAGCATGTGTGCATGTCTTTGGGCATGTACGATCACGTGTGTACATTTATGGAATGTGTGGGCATTGTGAGCATTGTGCCCGTGTGTGAGTATGAACATGTGTGCATGTTTGTAGGCATGTGAGCATGTATGTTCATGTATGGAGCATGTGATCATGTGTGAGTGTCGTGCCTTTCAAAGCCAGCAACAAGCAGCTCCTGACAGCTTTCAAGCTGTTGGTCCTGCTCTTCGAGTCCTCCAACTTAATGTTGAGGGGCTGTCCTTTGCCAAACGCGTTCTTATTGGACAATTGGCGATACAGCATCAGGCAGATGTTATTTGCCTACAAGAAACACACATAGCAGTCGATGAAGCTGCTCGATTCACCATCAGTGGATTCGATTTAATATGCTATAATCTCCATCCTAAACACGGCCAAGCCATCTACGCCAAATCGTGTCTTGCGGACATTTACCATACGGCCTCTTCAACCTTCTACGACTCCATTACTATTGGAACTATTCAGCTCGTCAATGTATATAAGCCTCCCAGTGCCTCATGGGATAACGAGGTCCTGCCTAGCCCGAATCACCCAGCCGTTTATGTTGGAGACTTTAACAGTCATCACCAAGACTGGGGATATTCCTCCACTCGTGCTGACGGCTCCATCTTAGCCGACTGGGCTTCAGCGAATGACCTCTCCCTATTATACGATCCCAAACAGCCAGGCTCTTTTCACAGTGCTAGATGGAATAAAGACTCGTCACCCGACCTGTGCTGGATTAGCACAGTCAACGGCCAAGCCTTTCCCGCTACGAGACAAGTTCTCAAGATCTTCCTGCACAGTCATCACCGCCCAGCTATCATCCACATTGGTCTCCAGCTCCCACTGATTCTGTGCTCAAAGAAACTAAGATGGAACTTTCTGAAAGCAAACTGGCGTCTGTTCAGTGATCTTACCAACAAATCTATTCCTGCAATTCCAATGAACTCTATCCCCTCTGAAGATTCCTACAGGTGCTTCCGCCAAGCCATCTTCAAAGCAACTTCCCAAGCCATTCCTCGTGGGAGACGTGCTAACTATACGCCTTGTCTTGATGCTGAATGCGAGCAACTACTAAAGCAGTATGATGAGTCGGGCGACCCAGATGTGGCTGACCATCTCATTGCCTCCCTGGATGCAGCACGCCAAGCCCACTGGCAACAACTCATGGAAAGTCTGAACTTCACCCACTCAAGTAGGAAGGCCTGGAAGCTTCTTCACAGACTGGGTGCCGGTAGCCAACCCCCTCCCGTCTCCCATCCTCCCGTATCTCCAAACTCAGTGGCCAGTCACCTAACTCAAGTTGGACATGCTAAGATCGACCCAGTCTGGAAAAGAGAAATTTCCCACGAGTGGTCATCCCACTTCCGGTTATCTTGTCCATCTCCAAAACTCTCTCCCTTTACACTGTCTGAAATGGAAGACGCTTTGAACCGGGAACGGCTGCTGGCTATGATAACATCACCCCAGAACTCATTCTTAACCTGGGTCCCGCGGCAAAGAAGTGGCTCGCTTCATTCCTGTCCCACATCTTGGAATCTGAGTCTATGCCCAAAGTTTGGCGTCGTGCGAAGATTATAGCGGTTTTGAAACCAAAGAAAGACCCAACACTGGCCGCCAGCTATAGACCAATTTCTCTCCTCTCCGTATGTTACAAACTCCTTGAGAGGCTGCTTCTGTCACGTATTTCTCATCTTACAGAGAAATTCCTATCACCCGCCCAAGCTGGTTTCTGCCCAGGAAGATCTACCTGCGAACAAGCCCTGGCCCTCTCAACTTACATTGAAAATGGATTCCAGAAGAATTTAAAGACGGGTGCTGTCTTTGTTGATCTCACAGCAGCCTATGACATGGTCTGGCACCGTGGTCTCCTGGTCAAGATCTCAAGATGCCTGCCTCCATGGGTGGCCAACACTATATCGTTTCTTCTCCAAAACAGAAGATTCCGGGTGCATCTGGGTGACAAGTCTAGCAGATGGAGACTTGTTTCAAGTGGCCTCCCCCAGGGCTCTGTTCTGGCTCCTACGCTATTTAATATTTACATCAATGACCTCCCAGAAACTTCTTCAAGGAAGTTCATCGACGCCGATGACATCTGCTGTGCAACTCAGGCATCCAAGTTCGACATCCTCGAGGAAACACTCACGAAAGACATGTCTCTGATATCTGATGACTGTAAAAAATGGCGACTAATCCCTAGCACTGCAAAAATGGTATCACCTGTTTTCCATCTACACCATGCCTCGGCCTCGCGTGAGCTTCATGTGCAGCTTGGCGATACGAGAATCCGGCATGAAGCCCAGCCAGTCTATCTTGGCGTTACTCTCGATCGCACTCTGTCATTTCACGAACATCTCATAAAAACTGCAGCAAAGGTGGGCGCGAGGAATCACATCATTGCAAGACTGGCCAGCTCCTCATGGGGTGCGAGCGCTTCCACACTACGATCATCATCTCTGGCATTATGCTATTCCGCTGCAGAATACTGTGCCCCAGGATGGTTCCGTAGCCCCCATGTCCACTTGGTCGATTCCAAATTATATTCCTCCATGAGGATCATTTCTGGAACCATCCGTTCCACCCCGGTTCCATGGCTGCCAGTTCTTAGCAACATCGCCCCGCCAGATATTCGTCAGGATGCGGCATCATCTAAGTTCATTTCCCACGTCTACGCTCGACCGGACCTGCCAATATACGCGGATATCTTCGCCCACCCTGTCCAACGCTTGACGTCTCGTCACCCAATCTGGTCCCCTACGCCTACACTGAACTTCTCTGTTCCAGACTCTTGGAAACAGAGCTGGCAGTCAGCTGAGGTAAAGAACAAACACCTCATCACAGACCCCTGCGAGCGTCAACCCGGCTTTGACCTGGCACGTTATGATCAGGCCCTCCTCCATCGCTATCGAACAGGCCATGGCCGGTGCGCCGCTATGTTCCATCGCTGGGGAGCCAGAGACGACCCGAACTGCCCCTGCGGCTCCAGACAGACTATGACCCACATAGTCAACGACTGCCACCTCTCCAGATTCAAAGGTCTCGAAACTTTACATCAGGCTCAACCTGACGCTGTCGAAAGGCTGCGGAAGAAGGGCAAACGCTAGGAGAAGAAGCGTCGTGCCCATATGGATGTGTGAGCATGTGAGCGTGTTTGCAGGCATGTGTGAGCATGTGTGTACGTGTATGAAGCTTGTGAGTGTGTGTGGGCATTGTGAGCATTGTGCCCATGTGTGACTGTGAGCATGTGAGCACACATGTGTGAGCACATGTGCACATGCATGAAGCGTGTGGGAGCATGTTATGTGTGTGCACGTGTGAGAACATGTGTGTGGTGCAGAGTGACTGTGGCTCCCGGCCCCGCCTGCCACTCACTTGGCTGAACCGCCGGGAGCAGGAAGCTTGACGTGGTCACTGCAGCCATATGTTGTGTGCAGTTTGTATGTGAAAGAGTGATTAAAAGTCGGTGAGAGGCTGTTTATAAATCTTGATTGCTTCATAATTTAACTTTGAGCAACATTTTCATCATAATTACAGGCTTTCTTAAAGCGTTTATGCAGATCGTAGTGACTCAGAGAGGCTTGTCCCACGCTTCCCTTCATCCAGTCACTCAGCCCCTCCGGCTCAGCCCTCGGCCAGAGCCGAGAAGCCGAGAAGCCACACCGCGGGAGGACTCCGGCCAGCGTGCGGGCCGGGCCCCGGGTGGGGACGCCCCAGCCACCACCGAGCCGGGAGGGAGTCTCTGCAGAGAAGGTCTCTGATGGCGCCGGGCTGTGAGCCCGGTGGGGAGAAGCGCTGTCCATGTGTGCGTTCAACGGGGAGGGGCGGCGGGGGGGCACGCTGGCCCGGGGGAGCCGCGGCTGGACCTCCGGGTCTCACACGCCAGAGGGGAGGGCTGGGGGCGCAGGCCTGACCCGGCGCCCGAGAGCACGCCCCTCGCCCGGCCTCACCCCTGCACCGGAGTTGCCTCCCGGGCTGCCGGCCCAGCCACGGGCGCGGTGGCTGATCCCCACCCGGTATGGGCGCAGCCAGGTCTGCTGGGCTGTGCTGCCTCCCTCCCGGCCTGGGCCTGGGCTCCGGGGGCGTGGGGTGGGGGCTTCTCCCAGAGGAGCTGAAGTCTGTGGGCTCCCAGGCCTGCGGCATGGCCGCCCCAGGGAGCTTTCCTGCCTTCCTTCCTCCCTGTGGCCCAGACGGGGAGAGACTCACACCGCAAAATGCTCAAAGGGAAACCCTTTTATTACTTATTCTCTTAGACACAGAGGGAAACTGAGAAGGCCCGGGGAGACAGGGGAGAGAGACAGAGAGACCCCTGCAGCCCTGCCCCACTGCTCGTGAAGCCTCCCCCTGCAGGCGGGGACCAGGGGCTCGAACCCGGGTTGTTGTGCCTGGGAACAGGTGTACACAGCCACATGTGCCTTCACCCAACCCCTTTTATCATTAGCACCCTTTAAATATTGTATTTATTGGTTGGATGTACACAGAGTAGCTGGGACAGAATGGGGAGAGGCACCTGCAGCCCTGACCCACTGCTCCAGAAGCTGCACCCTCACCCCCACAGGCGGGGACCAGGGCTTTGAACCCGTGTTTCTCTGCATGGTCACATGTACACTCGACTGGGCCTGTCACCACGCGGCCCCACAAGGGCAGCTCCCAGAGGTGGCCGCTGCGTGACTCGGGATTGTGGTCTGTTTCCAGGCTGCAAGGGGTGACCACTCTGCACGGGGGGACCAGCCCCACGGGGCCCTTCACATGGGCGGGGCAGAGGGCAGGGGTGAGGCCGGGCGCCGGGTCAGGCCTGCGTCCCCAGCCCTGCCCATGGCCTCCCCTCCAGTTCACACGCAGTTCACTTGGCCTCAGACGGTCACTGCGGCCCCAGGTGGCCGGGGCTCAGGGGGTCTCTGCGCTGGCAGCTGAGGGGACCTGGAGGGGTGTTCGTGGAAGAGGCTGCCTGACTCCTGAGCAGAAACATGCAGGGACAAGGAGAGGGCCAGGCGGTCGTGGGGAGGCCCCAGGGGCAGAGAGACACTGCGGCCCCCTGCCTCAGCCCATGCCCCCTGCCCCTGTCCCCTGCCTCAGCCCAGGCCCTCTGCCCCGTCACCTGCCTCACCCATGCCCTCTGCCCCTGTCCCCTGCCTCAGCCCATGCCCTCTGCCCCTGCCTCAGCCCATACCCTCTGCCCCTGCCCCCTGCCCCCTGCCTCAGCTCTTGCCCTCTGCCCTCACCCTCAGCCCATGCCCTCTGCCCCTGCCCCCCGCCCTCAGCCCATGCCCTCTGCCCTCTGTTGGTCTGCTTCTAATTCTGCTTCTAAAAACCCCTTGTGTTTCATTGGTTTAATGCCCCTGCTTAACACTGTCTTCTATTCACATAACCACTGCAGGGCACTGGTTTAATCCCCACTGGTTCACGATGTGTTTCTGCTCTGCCCCCTCTTATAGTCACCCTGATTTGCACCAGTCACTTTTCACTCCACCCTCTCTACATCACATCCTGTTTCCACCCTACTGGGACAGTATATATAAGGACAGGATAGTTCTTAAAGATAGTAGTTAGTCTAGCTCGACTCAGATTGCGCTGCGCCCTGCATGAATAAAGAGATACTGCCTACAGCTCAACCATGAGTCCCCGGCCGTCTGTCTCCCGTCAGTGAAGCTCAGCCCGACATAATGGCGCCCTGAAACAGGGACCGGCACCTACGCGGGACCTAACCCGCCCATCCCACAGTCTGGGGAGAGACAGAGACACACGGGCAGAGACCACAGTCTGGGGAGAGACAGAGAGACACGGGGAGAGACCACAGTCTGGGGAGAGACAGAGAGACACGGGGAGAGACCACAGTCTGGGGAGAGACAGAGAGACACACGGGCAGAGACCACAGTCTGGGGAGAGACAGAGACACACGGGGAGAGACCGCAGTCTGGGGAGAGACAGAGACACACGGGGAGAGACCACAGTCTGGGGAGAGACAGAGAGACACGGGGAGAGACCACAGTCTGGGGAGAGACAGAGAGACACGGGGAGAGACCACAGTCTGGGGAGAGACAGAGACACACGGGGAGAGACCACAGTCTGGGGAGAGACAGAGAGACACGGGGAGAGACCGCAGTCTGGGGAGAGACAGAGAGACACGGGGAGAGACCGCAGTCTGGGGAGAGACAGAGAGACACGGGGAGAGACCACAGTCTGGGGAGAGACAGAGAGACACGGGGAGAGACCACAGTCTGGGGAGAGACAGAGACACACGGGGAGAGACCACAGTCTGGGGAGAGACAGAGAGACACGGGGAGAGACCGCAGTCTGGGGAGAGACAGAGACACACGGGGAGAGACCACAGTCTGGGGAGAGACAGAGACACACGGGGAGAGACCACAGTCTGGGGAGAGACAGAGAGACACGGGGAGAGACCACAGCCCAGGGCGTCAACCGGAGCCTCGGCGCCCCCACCCCTCCCATGCGAGTCCTCCCCGGCCAGTCCTCCTCTGTTCAGTGCTCCCTGCTCAGTGCTCCCCCGCCAGTCCTCCCCCAGTGCTGGGACTCCAGACACCCTCCCCACTAAGCCACCCCCAGTGAGAAGGCAACACTGCCCCATCCATAGGCAGCAGGACTCCTCCAGGGAGGCCTCCAGGGTGGGGACAGGAGGAAGAAGGGGCCTGCCAACTCTGGTCAGAGCAGGCCACAGTGCCCGGGGCACACTGCTCCTGACACCTGACACAGTGCCCACAAACAAACCGTCTCTACCGCCTGCCCCCAGCTCTCCCGTGCCACAAGGGCTGACAGCCCAGAGCCAGGCTTTCCGCCAAGGGCACAGCCCAGTCCTCCCCTGCCAGTCCTCCCATGGTCAGTCCTCCCTGGCCAGTCTTCCCCCATCAGTCCTCCCTCGGCAAACCCTCCCAGCCAGTCCTCCCCCGGCCAGTCCTGCCCCAGCTGTCCTCCCCCAGCCAGTCCTCCACCAACCAGTCCTCCCCCAGCCAGTCCTCCACCGGCCAGTCCTCGCCCGGCCAGTCCTCCCCCAGCCAGTCCTCCCCAGACTAGTCCTCCCCCAGCCAGTCCTCCCCAGCCCGTCCTCCCCCAGCCAGTCCTCCCCAGCCTGTACTCCCCAGCCCGTCCTCCCCCAGCCAGTCCTCCCCCGGCCAGTCCTGTCCCAGCCAGTCCTCCCCAGCCAGTCCTCCCCAGCCAGTCCTCCCCAGCCAGTCCTCCCCAGCTAGTCCTCCCCTGCCAGTCCTCCCCAGCCAGTCCTCCCCCAGCCAGTCCTCCCCCGGCCAATCCTCCCCAGTCAATCCTCCCCAGCCAGTCCTCCCATGACCAGTCCTCCCCCAGCCAGTCCTCCCCAGCCAGTCCTCCCCAGCAGTCCTCCCCCGGCCAGTCCTCCTCCGGCCAGTCCTCCCCATCAAGTCCTCCCCAGCCAGTCTTCCCCAGCCAGTCCTCCCCAGCCAGTCCTCCCCATACAGTCCTCCCCCGGCCAGTCCTCCCAAGCCAGTCCTCCCCCGGCCAGTCCTCCCCTGCCAGTCCTCCCCAGCCAGTCCTCCCCCGCCAGTCCTCCCCCAGCCAGTCCTCCACAGCCAGTCCTCCCCCAGCCAGTCCTCCCCAGCTAGTCCTCCCCAGCAAGTCCTCCCCCAGCCAGTCCTCCCCCAGCCAGTCCTCCCCCAGCCAATCCTCCCCAGTCAGTCCTTCCCAGCCAGTCCTCCCCCAGCCAGTCCTCCTCAGCCAGTCCTCCCCAGCTAGTCCTCCCCAGCCAGTCCTCCCCGAACCAGTCCTCCCCAGCCAGTCCTCCCCAGCCAGTCCTCCCCCAGCCAGTCCTCCCCAGCCAGTCCTCCCCAGCCAGTCCTCCCCCAGCCAGTCCTCCCCAGCCAGTCCTCCCCCAGCCAGTCCTCCCCCAGCCAGTCCTCCCCCAGCCAATCCTCCCCAGTCAGTCCTTCCCAGCCAGTCCTCCCCCAGCCAGTCCTCCCCAGCCAGTCCTCCCCCAGCCAGTCCTCCACAGCCAGTCCTCCCCAGCCAGTCCTCCCATGACCAATCCTCCCCCAGCCAGTCCTCCCCAGCGAGTCCTCCCCAGCTAGTCCTCCCCAGCCAGTCCTCCCCGAACCAGTCCTCCCCAGCCAGTCCTCCCCAGCAGTCCTCCCCCGGCCAGTCCTCCCCCGGCCTGTCCTCCTCCGGCCAGTCCTCCCCATCCAGTCCTCCCCAGCCAGTCTTCCCCAGCCAGTCCTCCCCAGACAGTCCTCCCCAGACAGTCCTCCCCCGGCCAGTCCTCCCAAGCCAGTCCTCCCCTGGCCAGTCCTCCCCAGCTAGTCCTCCCCAGCCAGTCCTCCCCAGCCAGTCCTCCCCCAGCTAGTCCTCCCATGACCATCCCTCCCCAGTCAGTCCTCCCCAGGCAGTCCTCCCATGACCAGTCCTCTCCCAGCCAGTCCTCCCCCAGCCATTCCTCCCCAGCCAGTCCTCCGCAGCAGTCCTCCCCCGGCCAGTCCTCCCAAGCCAGTCCTCCCCTGGCCAGTCCTCCCCCGGCCAGTCCTCCCCAGCCAGTCCTCCCCAGCCAGTCCTCCCCCAGCCAGTCCTCCCCAGCCAGTCCTCCCCCAGCCAGTCCTCCACAGCCAGTCCTCCCCCAGCCAGTCCTCCACAGCCAGTCCTCCCCAGCCAGTCCTCCCCTGCTAGTCCTCCCCAGTCAATCCTCCCCAGCCAGTCCTCCCCCAGCCAGTCCTCCCCCGGCCAATCCTCCCCAGTCAGTCCTCCCCAGCTAGTCCTCCCCCAGCCAATCCTCCCCAGCCAGTCCTCCCCCAGCCAGTCCTCCACAGCCAGTCCTCCCCCAGCCAGTCCTCCCCAGCCAGTCCTCCCCAGCTAGTCCTCCCCAGCCAGTCCTCCCCAGCCAGTCCTCCCCCAGCCAGTCCTCCCCCGGCCAATCCTCCCCAGCCAGTCCTCCCCCAGCCAGTCCTCCCATGACCAATCCTCCCCCAGCCAGTCCTCCCCAGCCAGTCCTCCCCCAGCCAGTCCTCCCCCAGCCAGTCCTCCCCCAGCCAGTCCTCCCCAGCCAGTCCTCCCCCAGCCAGTCCTCCACAGCCAGTCCTCCCCCAGCCAGTCCTCCACAGCCAGTCCTCCCCCAGCCAGTCCTCCCCAGCCAGTCCTCCCCAGCTAGTCCTCCCCAGCCAGTCCTCC
>NW_026647576.1:0-97081 GCF_950295315.1 Erinaceus europaeus | reverse complement strand
ATATATATATATATATATATATATATATATATATATATATTACTAGACTCAAATTAACTTCTACTGTTATAAATTTATTCTCTATATACTTGATGTGTAGATACAAGTCAGGGAAATTTTTTTGCTATGGCAAAAAAGATAAGCTCTTTGATGAAAATGACAGTGTATTTACTTGTTGAGCTATGACTCATATGGGAATAATTGCCTTGTCAACAAGTGTACAGAATGCTTGAAACTGTTCTTTCATGTACCAACATAGTATTCAGTGCAATGAATTCCATTAATGTAATATGAAAATGTAGAATTAATTTCCTATGGTAAGTAAACATGAGAAAATACTCATTTTTTTTAGTTTGCAGTAATAAAAATATTAAAAAGAAAACTGTATACAAACAAGACAGACTTTCTAGGAGGCAGGTTAAAATATTTTTAAAACAATGTTCTCAAAGGTATATCTAAGTCCCAAAGTACATAATTTAGAAAGTTTTTGACTGAAGGTTTTGAAGGGTCAACACAAGGGAAAAAAAAAAACTAGGACAAATCTTGTCCTCATGTTCTCACTTGTAAATCCCAGTGAAGCCACTGGAAAGTTTATGGAAATAACTGAAAGGCACATTTGTCCTAGTTCAAAAGCTCTACTAAATTATTATTTTTAATATGCCGTCCTACTTAAGTTTTGTCTTTAAGAAGGGATGTGTAGAAACGTAGAAGGCAATGCCAAACGATTAAAAACTAAATATTCTTTCAACATTGTTTTATCTAGGGCTTGTGCATAGATTATTCAGAAATCATAACAGTGAGAGAAGGTTGACAAGGGGTAACTAGCCTTCTGTTTCACTTTTTTTCTTAGAGGTACTTTTTTATTTTTATTTATTTATTTATTTTTTACTTAAGAAAGGATTAATTAACAAAACCATAGGATAGGAGGGGTACAACTCCACACAATTCCCACCACCCAATCTCCATATCCCACCCCCGCCTCTGATAGCTTTCCCATTCTCTATCCCTCTGGGAGCATGGACCCAGGGTCATTGTGGGATGCAGAAGGTTGAAGGTCTGGCTTCTGTAATTGCTTCCCCGCTGAACATGGGTGTTGACAGGTCAATCCATACTCCCAGTCTGCCTCTCTCTTTCCCTAGTAGGGTGGGTCTCTGGGGAAGCAGAGCTCCAGGACAAATTGGTGGGGTCTTCAGTCCAGGGAAGCCTGGCCAGCATTCTGATGACATCTGGAACCTGATGACTGAAAAGAGAGTTAACATACGAAGCCAAAAAAAATTGTTGAGCAACTTTTGTTTCACTTTAAAGATACGGTACTTGACTTCCTAACCTATTCCAACTCAGTACTGAAAAATGGATTCATTTGAAGAAATTTTTAGATTGAGGCAAGTTTTCCTGTGTGTAAAGTGCATACAGTTGGAAACATAAATATATACAGTGTGCATAATAAAATCTAGCTTTGAGGAATTTAGTTTCTGAAAATTAACTGTATATATAAATGACAGTATTTGATATTAATATTGTTTACACTTCCATTTTATACTAATTATACAAATAAATGTTATTATCACTGGTTCCTTATTGTATAAGGAAGAAGTGTCAGGTAACCTCTAATTGCCTGTGATCTATAGTTTTTTTTTTTTTTTTTTAAAAACCTCTCTTTCAGCCTAAATACATTTTTAAAAAAATCTATTTTAGCCTATTAATCTAGTAAACACAATTCTTTACCTTGTCAATGGTAGTAGATTTGGTTTCTGGAAAAGCAGGAACAAAGTATCACTTCATAGTATTTCAAAATGGGTTATCAGAAACTTAATTTTCTCAAAGAGAACTTCTCTAAGCACCCACCATTGAGTTTCAGAGGAATTTTTGAATGGCCTAAATAGACTTTAGAGAGGCAGCAACTAATAGATAATGGAGACACGTAAGACATCCTCTGATCAAAACAGTCTTGTCTTAGAGAGAAACCTGGGACCAGACCCTGGAACCAGATGGAACAAGTAGACATGCCTTTTTATTTAATTGCTCTGTAGTCTCAGTTACTTTATTTAATCTTTGGGTCTCACCTACTGCATCCCTAAAATATGAACAGAATAAGAAGGCTTTCTGAGTATTTGCGACTTCAGGTATCTTCTCAGCATAGAACATTGTTCTTTGAGTGTAGCTCTAATAGTTTATACTACATGATTACTTAGATTTATCTCGGAAGACAGATATAGAAGAAGCATTTCCCTTGGCCTTCTATGAAAATAATGTAATAATTCTTGGGTGGGAGAAAGGATGTATCCGGAGACAGAAGGCAATGCCTTAAGATTAAAAACTAAAACAAGTGCTTCGGTAAAGTCTCTGTGAGTACCACTGCTCCTGATCTAGCCTGACAAAATTAACATTATTTCACAAATGCACAAAAAAAGGAGAAGGGTTACCCCAGAAAAAAAAGAAGGGTTATCCCACAAAAAAAGAAGGGTTACCCCACAAAAAAAGGAGAAGGGTTACCCCATCATGCAGAACGATTGATTCTTGATGTGGTGCAAGACAGTGCCCTGCAGCATTGGACCATTCAGAGTGGATGCTGCCAATCAAGGGCTGGGGGTGGGGTGGGGTGAGTAAACCTAGATTAATACTGTGACTGCATTTTCTGATTCCAAAGGTTCCTCTAGACAGCCCCGCCCCCCCGGAGGTGCTTTGATACAGTGAAGAGTTGGGGGAAGGTTTTAAATTGCTAGTGTATCTAATCATCAGAAATCTTGCCTGTCTGTTACGCACTGCACCAGGCATTATGCTGGCGATCGTTGACACAGAGGTGATGATCATGACATCCCTAACCTTCAGTCCCTGTCTGATTCATCCACTGGCCTAGACATTTGTTAAGACTAAGTGAGCAACTGGGAAGCAGTGTAGGCCCAGCCAGACACTTTTCCTGCACAAGAGGACCCACTTTTGGAAAACCAAAGACAAGAGGATTGCAGACATGAGTCCAGTGAAGGGATTTCAGCGAGACTGTACCATTCAGAACAAGAAAAGCAACTTAATTTTTTTCCCCTGATAAATATTTGCACCTATTAACCTAGATTCTCTCTGAAAATACGGATGGTACATAACAAAATGAAGGCCTGTTTTAAAATTGAGCCGACTGATTACTTATGGCGTAAGCACTGGCAGGATAATTGATTTTTTAAAATTCAGTTTCAATAATCCTTTGCCTTCTTAAGCTATCCCATTCTAACGCGGAGAAACAGGCTCACGAAAGTCAGTTATTTGCATCCCAGGCACCATCCCTACTTTAGAAATATTGTGGTACTGACAAACACATCTTGTCAAATGTGAGGGTGCCTTAGCACGGGGAGAAGAGGAAGAACACCCCCACAGAAAAGGCCACCAGCTCTCAAGCCGCAGCACACGCGCCGCTGGCCCCGCCCCCGAGCCCCGCCCACCCGAAGCACCGCGGCCTTCGCAAACCCTCGCGAGAACCCTCCCGTTTTCTACGTTTGCCACGTTCCAAAACACCGCTGCCGACTGGAAAGCCGAAAGCAGCTCATTCACACAGGCGGCGGCGTTGCGCCAGAAGGTCTCCAAGTGTGCCGGAGGCGGGGGAGCCGCCCACGGGTCCCGCCTCCTGATCGAAGTCCTACGATTGGCTCCTACCTTCTGTCACTCAACGTCCTGCGGGCGGGAGGGGGCGTGGCCATGCCTGGAAGGGGCGTGGCCTAGGGCCGGCGAACCGCGCGCTCTCGCCCGCCCCGGGAGGGAATCGCAGGTTCGGCGCACGCGAGCCCTGGGCGCGCGCAGTCAGCTCGCGGGTGCAAGTGCTGGAAGGGCGGTGGGCGGAGCGGAGGCGCGGGCGCTGCTGCTGCAGGAGCCGGGGCCCTCGCCGCCAGCTGCAGCCTACGCGATCAACGTGCCCTCCAGGGAGCCCTCCACGCCGAGCTAGTGTAAGCTGGACGTGCCATGGCTCCGCGCAAAAATGCCAAAGGCGGCGGTAGCAACAGCAGCAGCGGCGGCAGCTCGGGCAGCGGTAGCCAGGGCTCGGGTACCAGCGGCGGCGGCGGCAGCAGCAGCAGCAGCAGCAGCAGCAGCAGCAGCAGCAGCAGCTCGGGGATCCGGAGAGGTCAGAGGCGCTTCTGTGGGGGCGAGGGCGGCGAGGTGGGGGTGGCGTTGCGGGGACTGTGGTCCAGGGCTGGCCCTCGGGTGGGGCCTGGGCCGCAGGAGCTGCGGGTGTGCGGCTCACGGTCGTGCGGCGCCGCTCCAGCCCCCGCTTCTCCTGCTAGCTGCTGGGGCGGAGGCCGCGGCTGCGGGGCGGCTCGGGGGTCCCCGAAGGGGCGCGATGCGAGGCCCCGGGCTGGGCCCCCCGGGAGCCCCTTCCCTGCCGACCGCTCACCTGCGGGGCGCATCTCTGCGGAGGCTTTGGATGCGCTGTGTCTGCGCTTCCCCTGGAACTGAACTGAAGACGGAAAACAGAAACGATTCGCCTTTGCCTCGCCTATCTGGGGGACTTGGAAAAGGAGCCCAAGTCAGAGAAAATAAGTTTCTGCCAAGTCAGCGCCTTTTTACCAGCGCAGCTATGTAACCAAATAATCACTTGGGGTGGGGTGAGAGGGTGTGTATGTGTGTGTGTAGAAAATTGAGAAGCATGCGAACGTTTTGGCAAATTATTTTAAATGTTTGTCCTTAAACACCTTTCTTAACATGCCTTACAGGTGGCACAAGATACTGAAGAATAAATATGTCGCAGATTTCTATTTTTCCTCCTTTTTTTTTAAAATAAAAAGCAATGCTCATCTTTCTTCTCCATGTGCTTATCCAACAAAGAGAGAGAGAACAGATGTTTTACATCTGTTTCATCTCATGTTTCAATGGTTCTGGACTTCTTTTTATGCATCCTTTGATTGTTATTTAGGATGTTGAAATGGCAATACATATGTGTATTGATTGTATGGAAGCTTACTTATTTTGAATTGCCCATTTTTGTTTGCTGAGAGATAGTGACATTAATCTGTATATATTGGAAGCATAAGGGAGCTATAGTCATTCTTTAAGAGCTATGTAATACTTAGTTACTATATATTATCGTGTGTAGTCTTTCTGTCTTCCATACACTTGCTCCTACTTACTCGGCAACACCTAGAACATTCCTGGCCCTTAGTAGACTCGTGATATAATAGTTGATTAATGACTGAATGGATAATTTTCAAAGATAGTAGTAGTGCAATTAAAGTCTCTGTACAACCTTACAATCTAAAAGCTAATATATTTATATACACACACACATATATATATATATATTAAAATTTTATTTTTCTGGTTGAGCGCACCTGTTACAGTGCTCAAGAACCTGGATTCGAGCCCCCCCCTCCTCCCCCCTCCCCACCTGCAGAGGGAAAGCTTTGCAAGTGGTGAAGCAGTGCTGAAGGTATCTCTCCTTCTCTCTCCCTCTCTATCTCCCCTACCCTTTCAATTTCTGGCAGTCTCTATCCAATAAATAAAGTAATAAAAAGAAAGATTTTATTTATTTTTTTTTATTAATGAGGAAGTAGGAGAGAGAGAGAAAGAAGTGGGCATCACTTCTGGTACCTGTGCTGCCAGGGATTGAACTCGGGACCTCATGCTTAAGAATCCATTGCCTTATCTACTGCACCACCTCCCAGACCACACTAAAAGCTAATGTTTGCATTATAAGTGAAGATGATTCACAGAAAAGTTAAAAGGAATCATGTTAATTCACATTTGATATTAAATAAAAGTTTGTCCTGTTTCTTACTTGGACTTAAAAATGAGTCTTTACTTCAACAATGAAATAAATTAACTGATGCATCGCTGGGCACATTTGAAATTTTTTAAATAAGAGGGGTCCTTGTACCACTTAATCAAGTAGAGAAAGCTGATGAACAGGAAGTTAATATTTCAAAAGTACTTCGTAGTTCTTCACAAATGAAGCGCCTCATTGTTCCACGTCATCCTTTGCAGCTCATGGTTAGAGGGGATTGTTTGCAGTTGAGGCCAACTATTGGTAAGAATGAGTATTGTGTGTTTAAAAACTGAATCAGTTTTAACTGGAAGGTGTTAGTTGGGAAATGTTAGGACCTCATAAATAAATATAACATTAATATCCAGGCACTTCAGAGCAAACTCTGTTTAGATTTGAGGCTCTATAGGGAAGCCTTCCACACACTGATTGCATAGCTGCCACAAAACAGATGTAGTATGTAAGAGAATAGATACGAGAGAAAATAGTTGTCTTGCAAACAAACCAAACAGAGAGCCCAAACATTTAAAGACTTGTTTAGTACCAGAGTCCTGCGTGTTACATGAGTTTTCTTTTCCTGTAGCCATTTTTAAAAGTCAATACTGACTTCTGACTATGTGCTAGGTGGAAAGTGCTGGAGAAGGAAACAGGCTGCTTTCAGTTCTCAGCAGTTAGTTATATACCACAGTGTGACTGTGTGATTGTGTTGACATTGTTTTCTTACAGCAGGATATACCTGAAATGGCCCAGATGACTTTTGTGCTATATTAGACCCAACTGATGCCCAAACCATTCCCATCTGCATCTGCGGCAGAAAACATAAAAAAAACAAACAAACAAAAACGCAGTGATAACATTTCTCAGTTGCCCATTCATCTTCCTTCTCTAATCATACAGATGATGATTAATACCTAAAAAAACTGTCTAGGCCATTATAGATTAGTTCTTGGAAACGTGTTCCCCCCTCCAACATACACAATTATGGTAGTACAGGGGACTGACCTGAGACCTCAGAGCCTCATGACTAAAAATCAATTGTGTAACTACTATGCTACCTGCCCAGCTTTAACTTTGGGTTTTTTTTTTTTTTTTTTTTTTTTTTTAAGAGACGCAGAGGCTGTGAAAGAGATCACAGTACTAAAGCTTCCTTCAGTGTTGTGGGGGTTAAGCAAATGACAAAACAGCATACTATCCAAGTTAGCCTGAATTTCAGGTTTTTTTTAACTTGTAGGACTATATGGGAATCTTGGAGCTGAAGTAGGTTATCTTTTAAGCTTTTTTTTGTTTGTTTTTTGTTATTGGATAGAGACAGAGAAATTGAGAGAGAAGGGGGAGATAGAGAGGAAGAGAGACAGAGAGACGCCTGCAGACCTGCTTCACTGCCTGTGCAGTGACTCCCCTGCAGGTGGAGAGCCGGGGGCTTGAACCCGGATCCCACTGCGCTACCGCCCGACTCCCCTTTAAGCTTTTTCTTTCTATGCTTTATTATACTAACTTAAGAAAATGTATTTTTGTCTTGTCACCAATTACATTTCCTTTGACTGAAAATACATTTGTAACTACATTTGAAATTCTTAGTTTGAGAACCACATGGGCTCAAATAATAAGTTTCTTTGAGATGTTTGCATAGAATCTGATGTTGATGATGACACTGGTCAAATTCCATATGGTTATTATTATTATTATTATTTTGGTCTAAAAGCCTGAGAGGAAAATGATTTAGTTCTTTGAAGCATGAAATTAAGGAAAAGGCCATTATCTGCTACTCTCTTTATTTTGGTGTTCATTTTGTTGAAAAGTGATGTTTGGAAACTAGTCTTTGGTGGGCATAATACTTAAAGCAAATATCTGCTTTTTACTTAGTTTGTCAACTTGAAAAATATTTGATAGTTTCCTATAGTGCTGAATGGTTAATACCTAAAAAACTGTCTAGGCCATTATAGATTAGTTCTTGGAAACTTAGTGTCCCCCCTCCCGTATTTAGTCCCCCTCACACACACACACTAGTGGCTTGGATATATTACCGTTGACTTGCATATAAAAATATCACTTGCAGGCCCCTTGGGTCCAGGGAAACCTCTTTCAGATTTATTGATTTGAAAATCGTTAGTTCAGTAGACTCATAGTGTCCCTTTTGCTTATTTGACAGTTGTTAAACAAAGGATATGTAATGATTTTGCTTCTTTAGTAATTTTTTAAAAAAATATCATTTAGTCTTTTTTGCAACTTGTCAGGTTACAGTAACACTTATTTTGTCCGAGTGTCACGTTGCTACATTACCCTGTACCAGTAGATGTCACTATAGAACACTTTTCTTTCTTCAATTTAAAGCTTCAGATTATATAATGACAATTAGTTTTAAATTTAACCAGTCCTGTACATCCTTAATTAAGACTATTTATGGGCAGCTACCTCAAAACCCTTAGATATTTATTGCTGTCTAATTCTCTTAAAGTCTTTAACATTAGATACTGAAATTTAGTAGCGAGGGTTTGTCCCTACCAACTTTACTAAGTCTTATTTTATGTAGAACTAAGGGCATTTATGTACTGTCACAAAATTTATGCATTCATGTAATAGGCTTTAATCATTTGGAATTTTTTTATCCTTTCTACATTTAGTAGCTTTTAGACTATGTAGTAATTAACAGATAACAATACATTAATGATTATATTCTGACTCCTTTGAAGTGACACTGGTGAAAATTTCTCTCTTAATAAGTATATATTATTAATTATAGATAGACACAGAAATTGAGAAGGAGAGGAAAAGATAGGAAGAGAGACAGATACCTGCAGCCCTGCTTCACCACTTGTGAAGCTTTTCCCCTGCAGGCCCCTGGGACTTGAACCTGAGTCCTTGTGCACTGTAATATGTGTGCTTAAAGAGGTGTGCCTTGAAATTTTCTCTCTTTAGCCAGTTACTTATTCATTTAGGACAGATAGTTTACTCCTCAGTACATCATTCTAGGTTGAAAAGACAAGAAGGCAATCATTCTTCTACTCTGAGAACTGTGCAGTAGAGCCAGCGAGATAGTTCATTTGGGTAGTTGCACATGGGTCAGGAGAGCCTGACCCTCACTGCCTTGGAGGGGCTTCAGTCCTGTGGTATATTTTTCCTTTCTTTGTCTGACTTTCTGTGTCTGTTTTTCTAGCTGAAAAAAAGTTGACTTGCACTGGTGATGTCCTCATGGTGATGAAAAAAACAAACCAGTAACAAGCCCAGCCTGTGCACTGTTTTGTATGTAGGTGAATATATTTTGTCCAGCCTGCAGTTCCTATGAAAACACATACTAAAGTTTTCTGACAAGATTCTTGAACATCTTTTTAAAAGGCAGGACATATTAGCTTCTGTGGCTTAAGAAGTAAAAGGAAAGAATTGTGCTTAGTTTTGCTTTAAAAATCATCTAGCTCAGAGATGATCAGAAAATGAAAGATTTTATTGTCAGCTGAGTAGTAGCAGAGCAATTTGGATAAAAGCTCATATGAGCTATCTCATTATGTTCTCTAGTCCCACTAGAATATATATGTGTGTGTGTGTGTGTATGTGTGCATATACGTATATGTATGTATACATAGCCAGTTATATATGTATGTCTATTATGTCCAGTTAACCAGTGCACTGTTCAGCCTCTGGCTTATGCTGTTTCCAGGGATTGAACCTGAGACTTTGCAGCCAGCCTCAGGCATGAGAGTCACTTTGCATATAACCATTATGCTATCTACCCTTGCCCTTAAACTTTTATATTTAGAAAGGCAACATACCTATAGAGAGTCTGATGACCTGAATTCATAATCATTTAAGAACAGTGTAGCCACTTACTGGGTCTCCTCAAGTGGGAAGAATTGTTCTTTTTGTTCAAGGTTGTGCTAGACCTCAAACTGTTTTTTTTTTTAATTGGGGGGGATTATTTGATTCCAGTAAATACAGTTGTTTTCCTGTAAAACTCTCATCTCCAGCCTAAGTCCTCCTCCACCGTCTCTCACCAGGACCAGAAAACCTTCCTTCCCCCCAAATATGCCAAACCCAGTCTAAGTTGTGCTGTGTTTCCCTTTCTGTCATTTCACAACTTCTGTCTGTGAGTGAGATCATCCCATATTCATCCTTTTTCTTGCTTAACTCACTTACCATGATTCCCTCAAGCTCCCTCAATGATGACCTCAGTTTCTGTGTATTGTGCTTCTCAGATAAGTTTCCATGAAGTACTTCAAGTGATAAAGTTAGTATAAAACTTGGGAAAAGTGGGGGTTGGGTGGTTAAGTGCACATGGCACAAAACTCAACCGGCTTAAGGATCCTGGCTAGACCCCCACCCCAGCCCCCCACCTGCAGAGGAGTCACTTCAAGTTGTGAAGCAGGTCTGCAGGTGTCTTATCTTTCTCTCCCCCTCTCTGTCTTCCCCTCCTCTCTCCATTTCTCTCTGTCCTATCCAGCAACAACAGTATCAACAACAACAATAATAATAACCACAACAATGATAAAAACAAGGGCAACAAAAAAAAAAAAGGAAAATAAATCAAAACAAATGAAAAAAAAAAAACTTGGGAAAAGTAAGGGTACAGAATTAAATAGCCACAGTATGCTTGCCTTTTCAGGAATAACACTATATAGAGAAGTTGTTTAATAGCTATAGTCCAGCATCTGTAGCTTATATAGAAATTATATGAATAGTCATCTTGAATAGTTATATGAGCAGTCATCTTAATATAATTAGTCACCTTAATACTGTGGCCTTGAGTCCCATCTACACTTCTCTTTGTACTTTCTAGGCAGTAATTCTCTCCTGTGCATGTCCCTTAGTCATTCACTTTTTAATACTTCAGAGGTCTGCAACATTGTACCCACTTCAACTTAGATGCAGCTTAGTTTTTCCATGCCTTTCAGCACACTATTTTAAGTCCTGAACACATGCAACTTAGTTTGTCTCTTGGATACTTCTGCAATCTCCTGAGAGCCTTGAATTTATCCTTTATCATCATTTTAATTATTTACTCTTCTTTTTAAAGATTTAATTGGGGGCGGCTGGGCAGTGGCACACCCAGTTAAGTACACATAGTGCTAAGCTCAAGGACCTGAATTGGAGTCCCTGCTCCCCACCTGCATCGAGGATGCTTCACAAGTAGTGAAGCAGGTCTACAGGTTTGTCTGTCTTTTTCTCTCCTTACCATTCCCTCCCCTCTCAATTTCTCTCTGTCGTATTGAATAATAACAGTAAAAACAATAGAAAGAAAGAAAAAAAAGCCACCAGAAGTGGTGGATTTGTAGGGCCAGCACCAAGCCCCAGCTACTGGAAGCAAAGAAAAAAAAAAAGATTTGTTTCATGAGCCAGTGCTCCACTCTACTATATTTGATGCCAGGTATTGGACCTGAGGTCTTGACATTTAAAGTCTGCGGTTTCCACTAAGCGCTTGCGTGCGCTCTCTCTCTCTCTCTCTCTCTCTCTCTCTCACACACACACACACACCCTACTGAATTGGACCTGAGGTCTTGACATTTAAAGCCTGTGGTTTTCACTAAGCGCTCTCTCTCTCTCTCTCTCTCTCTCTCACACACACACACACACACACACACACACACACACACACACACACACACCCTATTATAGAATTGGACCTGAGGTGTTGACATTTAAAGCCTGTGGTTCCCACTACACAAACATACACACACACACATCCCTCTATTTGTTTATTGTCCTCACTGAGGTTTTATTGCTCCTAACTAGTTGTTTTTCCTGAGGTGTTGACATTTAAATCCTGTGGTCCCCACTACACACACACACACACACACACACTGTAATTGGGTGGGCTATCTTACTGCTTCACATCGAACTTTAAAATTAACTGCTATTTTGTAAAACCTTTGACTTTCTAGAGCCTTTCTATAGTTTATCAGATCCCAGGCTCAGACTCTTCCAGATGCTTCAGCCCCTTTCCTCTCAGCAGTGGGTATGACCATATGATTCATCAGGGAGGACACGTTTCTGGGTAGGACCTATAGTCCATTTCTACGGAAAGACTGGAGACCAGATACTCATTTCTCTCCGCTCTTCCTTTCTGTGTGCCGTTGTAGTGATACATTGACACATTAGTGCTTGGAAATAAGGCTTTTAGCTTTTTGAAGTACTTTTAAAGTTTATTTTAATTAAAGAGGTACAGAGAGAAAGATACACACGCATAGAGAGAGAGACTAGAGCACTGCACATCTCTGGTTTATGGTGGTGATGGGGGTTGAACCTGAGACCTTAGAGCCTCAGGCATGAAAGCCTTTTTGCATAACTATTGTGCTATCTCCCCAGCTTGCTTCTGTTTTTTTTTTTTTTTTTCCCATCCGGTTGTACTAGGAGCCAACCTTGTACTTTGAATCTTAGCTATTGCTACTATTATTGCCATTTTTTTTTCTTTCTTCAGAGTCAAACACTCACACGTGCAGTTTTGCCACTGGGCACTTTTTCATTCAGACACAGAGAGGAAGAGATGACACAGCACTTGACCTTTCCCCATGTCACAGTAATTCCCAGGAGCTGTCAGGGCTTGAATCCCGGGCTGTGTGCATGCAAGGCATGCATCTTATCCAGTGGGCTAGTTCTCTCTTATGGCCTCTATTTTTTAAATGTTATTTTTTTCATTCTCCTGAAATGAAGGTGCTTTGGCCATTTGTTATTTGTTTCGCAGGAGAGTGTTTTAGTTGCCCTTGACTGATAGGATTTTTTTTTAATGGCAAATAAAATAGCTCCATTTAATTTACTTCTGAGCAGATAACTGATGCCTGAGGACAAATTTGATATGTAACCTATTAAAATCAAAGGAAAGCTTGACCCACCTGGAGCTCTTCTTTAAAACATTTACATAAGATTTTCAGGTTCTATTTTGATATAATTGGGACCTCACACATATATAATTTCACCGCTCAGGGCCACTTTTTCGTTCAGAGACGGAGGGAGGGAGGGAAGGAGAGACAGATACTAACTACATCATCAAAGCTTCCTCTGTTGCCATAACACTTCCTGTGTAGTGCTAGAGACTGGAATTATGTCTTGCAAGTATGTGGCAGTATAGATACCCTACCCACTGAACTATCCTGTCCAAGACCCTTTTAAAACAATTCTTATTATTAGCTATTTAACACCACTTAAAAAATTTATGTCATTTTAAATTTATTAATAAATAAATTTATTATTTATTAATAAATATTATTTTTTCTTAACTCCTTTCAGAACTCTTTTTTATGTTTATTTTATTTATTTTTTCTTTTAAATAATTTATTTCTTTATTGGGGAATTAATGTTTTACATTCAACAGTAAATATAAGTTTGTAATGCATATTTATATTAATAAATATTAATATAAAATTTATAACCAAAATTCCTGTGGCCTAGCTAGCCCCCACCCTTCATAACCACCTTAGATTTCACAAACTCTAAGAGGCAGTTGGATTATGATGGTTTTTGCTTTGTTTTTTTTGCAAATTGATTTGCTTTAGTTAGTGCTACTCCACACATGAGTGAAAGCATCTGGTAGTTGCACATACCATCTTTTGAAGGATCAAAGATCTATCTTTGGCCCCCTGTGAAATCCAGATGGCCTTGCTCTATGATACCCTGTTGTAGCTAAAGATATCGACATTGATGGGGGCAGCAGTGGTGGAGGAGGACCGTCCACTTGTAGCAGCTTCCAGGGGCAGCCAGGGGTGGGCGTGGGCAGCTTTGCTGTTTGAAGAAAGCCCCTCCCCCCACTTCTCTTCTGCGTACAGATTCAGCCCAGTAACTCATCCTGAACAGAACTCAGCAGGCATCCATCTTGTCTTAAATGTGAAAGAGAATAAATACTGTTTGATAAATTAATCTTATTCCACAGCCAGTATAATGTCATTTTTGCAGGTTTTTTTTTTCTCGTTAATTCTTTTTAATGAGCAAGAGAGGGAGGGAGAGACCTAGGGTATCACTCTGGCATATGAGTGTTGGGGATTGAATCCAGGACCTCATTCCAGTGTCTGATGCATTATCTAGGGTGCCACTTCCAGGGTCTTATATTTTACATATGTCCAGAAGCCCTTTTTTCCTTTCGGTAGACTCACTACAGTTTTATTATTCTTTCGTATGTCCATAACATGTTTTTTTTATACTATTGATAAACAGAATTTTCCTTCCTATCTTTCACACTTAAATAGACAAACATCCGCAGGTTATGGGCTTAGAGGTGTCTTTTTTTTTTTTTCTTTTTGCCTCCAGGGTGATCGCTGGGGCTCGGTGCCTGCACTACGCATCCACTGCTCCTGGAGGCCTTTTTCCCCCCCATTTTGTTGCCCTTCTTGTTAGCCTTGTTATTGTTATTATTGTCATTCCTGTTGTTGTTGTTGGATAGGACAGACAGAAATCGAGAGAGGAGGGGAAGACAGAGAGGGGGAGAGAAAGACAGGACACCTGCAGACCTGCTTCACCGCCTGTGAAGCGACTCCCCTGCAGGTGGGGGGCCGGGGACTCCAACCCCAATCCTTATGCTGGTCCTTGAGCTTGGCGCTTGTGCCCTTAACCGGCTGGGCTACCGCCCCACCCCCGAGGCGTGAGTCTTTTAAACTAGTTTTACCAGAGCTGAGCTCCATGTGTCCAGGTTCCTGGACACGCGGCCCTGGTGGGTTCTGAGGAGTGGAGCAGACCCTGAGAGTCCTTAGGAAAAGAGGCTGGAAAAAAAACCAACTTCCTTGAAATCCACCAGCTTGACATCACCCATAGGCCAATCACGTTCATCAGACTCAGCCGTATGCTAATTCCGTCCCAACATTGGATTCACTCTTTTTACATTTTTTTAAACTTAGGATTTAAAAAAGTTTTACTTTATATCAGATAATTGAATTTTCCATGAGAAGAAGACAGAGCACCATTCCAGTACATACAACTTTGGGGATCAAACTGAGAAGCTCTGGAGTGCAAGCCTTGTGCTGTGCTAGCTGAGCTCTTAACACCAGCTGCATTTCACACTCCTTTGCATTTCAGTTTCCTTGAGATCCTAATGCCAGTTTCATGTTAGGGGTCACATATGATTTTTTTTTGGGGGGTAGCAGTTAATATTCTGATTTGAAACTAAAAGTACATAATGTTGAAAGTGCAAAATAAATGTTTACCACTTCTGAATGTGATTAACTTGAATAAGATTCTTATCACTTATCGAGTTTCAGAATTACTCACACTTTCTCCTTTTATGCAAAGAGCGTACATATTTCTAGGTGCTGCTTTGTACCAATTTGAAATGACAACTCGAGACTATAAAGAAGTACTGAAAACCTAGAATTTTGTCGTTTAAAATACAGATGTTGCACAGGAATTGGCAAGGTAGATAAAATGTTGGGCTCTCAAGCATGAGGTCCTGAGTTTATTCCCTAGCATTGCATGTGCAGTGTGAGGCTCTGGCTTTTCTCTTTCATCAATAAATGCATCTTAAAAAAAAATAAGTAAAATCCTTGAGTATATATACAATTAGAAAGCATAGAGAGTGCTGGTAAAAACCCTATATATGAAAACTAGGAGGAAGGGTTTGTAACCTGTCTATCTACGTGCACATGCACAAACACACACCACGTTTAGCACACGTTGCATGGCATACCAGTTTGACACTGTAAAAAATATATACATAATATTATGTACAAATACATATATACATATGTACACCTATGTGTGTATGTGTAGCACCCTTGTTGGTTTAACCAATCTTACTGTTGAAAACTGGTTTATTTTAGTTTTGTCCTCAAACACTGTACTCTACACTTTGAAGCATTTTTCTAGAGCATTAATTTATTATTGAAACTGGTAGGTCACTGCAGTTGTACATCCTAAACTTGGCTCTCTTCATAGTCTCAGAGTGCATATATCAATTTATACTCGTGTCATAACCACATTACCAACACATAGTAAAGTTTAATAGCTTGGCAGGTTTAGTGGGTGTCAAGTAGTGTTTAGTGGTTTAAATTTGCACTTTACTGATCACCAGAGAGATTGCTAGTGAGAATAGCTGTTTGTGCTTCCTTTTCTATAAATAGACTTAATATGAATTACCCTGACTTTCTGTTTCAATGTGTAATTTTAGTCTGTAGAATTTCTTTACATATCTTGAACTTTTTGATTATTTGTGTGATAAAACGCCTCTCCTATTTTGTGACAGCTCACAATATCATCTTATAAGGTACACTTTATTGAAACTAATTTTATTTTTTAAATTTTTTTATCATCTTTATTTATTTATTGGATAAAGGCAGCCAGAAATTGAGAGGAGGAGGGGAGATAGAGGAGAGAGACAGAGAGACACCTGCAAACTTGCTTCACCACTCGCAAAGCTTTCCCTCTGCAGGTGGGGACTGGAGGCTCGAACCTGGGTCCTTGTGCACTATGACATATGCACTCAACCAGGTGTGCCACCACTCAGCCCCAAATATAATTTTAATATGTTAGTAGTGGATTTTTTCTTTTACTTTAGTATTTGTATTTTTAACACATCCTTTGTAACACAGAGACCGGAAGATATTACATATTTTCTTCTGAAGTATCTTAAATTTTCCCTTTTCACATTGAAGTCTCAAAGCTACAGCATCTGGAATTTATTTTATATATTGTAGAGAGAGGTATCTTAATTCATTATTCAAAAAATGGATAGTGACAGTTTACTATAATCTTAGTTTCCTTTCAACACAAGTCTACAATATATTTATACCCGTTGTATAAATTTATAAGGTTGTTTTGTTCCAAATGTAGGAACAGTGCTTGACTTGGTTGCTGTCCACAGCACATCCTATGGGGCAAGTCCATCATTCCATCTGGTTATTTATCTTCCTTGTCTATATGTTTGGCTCTTTTATTTGTTTGTTTTTGTTTTTCTGACCAGAGTATAATTCAGCTCTAACTAGTGATGATGCTGGAGATATGTCTTGGGTCCTTTTGCACACAAGTCCTGTGAGGTGGTACTCTGCTATTTCCTTGGCCTTGCTGTGTACATTTTAGAATGTTTCTTTTTTTAATTTTTATTTATAAAAAGGAAACACTGACAAAAAACATAGGATAAGAGGGGTACAACTCCACACAATTCCCACCACCGGAACTTGGTATCCCCTCCCCTGATAGCTTTCCTATTCTTTGTTTTGCCTCCAGGGTTATTGCTGGGGCTTAGTACCTGTACCATGCATCCACTGCTCCTGGAGTTGTTGTAGCCTTGTTGTGGTTATTATTTTTTGTTGTTGATGTCGTTCTTTGTTGGATAGGAGGGAGAGAAATGGAGAGAGGTGGGGAAGACAGGGGGAGAGAAAGACAGACACCTACAGACGTGCTTCACCTCCTGTGAAGCGACTCCCCTGCAGGTGGGGTCCAGGGACTCGAACCGGGTCCTTATGGGTCTTTGCACCTTGTGCCACGTGCGCTTAACCCGCTGCCCGACCCCCAGCTTTCCTATTCGTTAACCCTCTGGGAGTATGGACCCCCCCCAGGGTCATTGTGGGGTGCAGAAGGTGGAAGGTCTGGCCTCTGTGATTGCCCATGTTCAGCGACCATTTTTCTTTTATGAGCCGGAGCATTGATCAGCTCTGGCTTATGATACTCCCAGGGATTGAATTTTGGATGTTGGAACCTCAGGTATGAAAGTCTTTTTTTTTTTTTAACTGCCATGGTGTCTCCATGGATTCACAACTGGGATTCTGTGCTTTATCACGTTCAACAAAGAAAAGAGAGAAATTGAAAGAGAGGGGTAGTGTAAGATAGACACCTGTAGTCCTGCTTCGCCACCAGGTACTCGGACCAGGTTCCTTGCCTTAGTCCTTGGGTTTCGTGCCATGTGTGCTTAACTACTGCACTACTGCCTGCCCCCCAGTAGTGTGTGCTCTTCATTGACATGGACAATTGCTTAAGTAGGACCGACCAAGTAAGAACTGGGCAAGAGCAGGCACTATATTTCTTTTCTTTTCTTTTCTTCTCTTCTCTTCTCTTCTCTTCTCTTCTCTTCTCTTCTCTTCTCTTCTCTTCTCTTCTCTTCTCTTCTCTTCTTCTTTCTTTCTTTCTTTCTTTCTTTCTTTCTTTCTTTCTTTCTTTCTTTCTTTCTTTCTTTCTTTCTTTTCCCTTTTGTTGCCCTTGTTGTTTAAGGCACTATATTTCTTCCTCACTTGGTGAAATTAGAAAAGCTCTGCTTGCTTTGCAAGTTTTTTTCTTTCTATTCCTCTTTATTTTATTTTTAAATATGACTCGTAAGAGAAGCTAAAATTACTTGTATAAATAATTGGAATGCTGCTAAGATCCCCTTTCCTTTTTTTTTTGTGCTCTTGTGTTTTAAAATCCCTTTGTAAAAATTGTAAATATATCCTCAATTTAAGAGTAAAGTATGGCAATTTTAATTTAAAACTATAAAATAATGAACTATAGAAAGACTATAAAAACTATATGAAACTATATATAAACTATACATATAAAACTATATATAAAGTATAGAAAACTATAAAGTAATGAGCTATAGAAAGAAGAGTTGGAACAGACTGTGCCTGAGAAGACTGTATTTTTAAAATTCAAGAATATGATATTCCTCAAATGATTGTTTCCATCCTGTTGTCCTGGGTGCTCTCTCTCACCCCAGTGTGGTACTTTCCTAGGAGAATTTTAATTTTACTTGACTTTTATTTCCCTTCTCCAGGGGTTTCAAGAGTTTTTTTTTTTTTTTTTGTGGATGAATATTTAGGTAGGTACTCAGAGTAAACAAAATAGACCACTTAAAGTTTACTGTCTATTGCTTATAGTGCTGAAGGCATATTATTTATCTGAATTATACATTGACCAGAACTGTTACATTTAGGGTAGTATTTCTTTTTCTTTTTAAAAATATTTTATTTATTTATTCCCTTTTGTTGCTCTTGTTGTAGCTATTATTGTTGTTGTTGGATAGGACAGAGAGAAATGGAGAGAGGAGGGGAGACAGAGAGGGGGAGAGAAAGACAGACATTTTGCAGACCTATGCTTCACCATTTGTGAAGCGACTCCCCTACAGGTGGGGAGCCGGGGCTCGAACCGCTTTCCTTATGCCAGCTCTTGTGCTTTGCGCCACGTGCGCTTAGCCCACTGCGCTACCCCCTGGCTCCCAGGGCAGTATTTCCATTCAGGATTGCATTTAAAATATTTAATCATTGCTTTGGGAGAAGGCCCTGCCCAGGCAAGAAGATGACAGCATCTGTAAGATAAGCCTGTGCTTATTGCCTGAACCTTAGTTCTTCTATCATTTCAATAAACTTACTTTTTTCACGATCTTTACTTTTTGTTGTTGTTGTTGTTAGAGACAGCCAGAAATCAAGAAGGAAAGGAGACATAGAGAAGGGAGAGAGACAGAGAGTCACATGCAGCCCTGCTTTACTACTCGCCAAGCTTTCCCCCTGCAGGTGGGGGATTGAGGACTCGAACCCAAGTTCTTAATGCATCATAACTTGTGTGCTCAACCAGGTGCGCCACTACCCAGCCCCTAATCTTTTGAAATTTGGCTTTTTATTGTAGTTTGGCAGGTCTTTCAGTGTGTGTGGGGGGAGGGAGGAGGCAAGCCTTTTAATCCTGGGAGTTTCCGGTATGGGCTGTAGCCAAGCTACTGACATTTGAAACATGGATTCAGTATAGGGCAGTAAGATGCTTGATGACTTTTTTTTCCCTCCAGGGTTATTGCTGGGGCTCAGTGCCTGCACTACGCGAACCCACTGCTCCTGGAGGCCATTTTTGCCATTTTGTTGCCCTTGTTGTCTTTGTTGTTGTTATTGTTGCCATTGCTGTTGTTGTTGGATAGGACAGAGAGAAATCCAGAGAGGAGAAAGACAGAGGGGGAGAGAAAGATAGACACCTGCAGACCTGCTTCACCGCCCATGAAGCGACCCCCATGCACATGGGGAGGAGGGGCCTGAAAACCGGGACCTTGTGCAGATCCTTGCGCCATAATACTATGTGCATTTACCACCGTGCCCCCCCCATATGTATTTGTTTATTAAATTTTTAATTTTTTATTGTCTTTATTTGTTTGTTGGATAGAGACAGCCAGAAATTGAGAGGGAAGGGGTTGGCAGAGTGGGAGAGAGACAGAGAGACACACCTGCAGTCCTGCTTCACTGCTTGTGAAGCTTCTCCCCTGCAGGTGGGGACCAGGGCCTCAAATCTGGGTCCTTGCACATTGTAACATGTGCGCACGCCGCCAGGCTCCCCTAAATATTTGTATGTAAGGTGTTCTTTAAGCAATTTTAGTAATACTGAGAAAGTTGGAAAGGATATAACATATCCTACAAGAGGGATTTTTTTTTTTAATAGTGTGTTCATATTTGCCCCCCAAATAGGAAAAAAACAGCTGCCAGGAGTGGTGTATTTGTAGTGCTGGTATCAACCCTCAGCAATAACTCTCTTGGCAATAATAGAGAGAAGAAAAGAAACCTGCCCATTGCCTTTCAAGCCTCCTCCCCCTCCCTACAGGTGGCAACCAGAGGCTGGAATCCAGATTCTTGCACATGACTGTGTGCATTCTTCTAACTGAGCTGCCACGTGGTCCTTCCCTGTGGATCTAATAAGTCTGAACTCAGAGGCTGACTGTTCTTTTCTGATTTTAGAACTTTGACCTCTGACTCACATTTTTTAAAATCTTCATTTTAAAAACTAGGTTAATTTTTAACTTTTCTTGCCCACTTTTTTGTTTTGAATTGTTTCTGTTGACAGAGCTAGTATATAGAACAGAAAAATCAAAATATGAAAGATGAATTGCCTAACAGCATTCAATTAATAAGAGATACTCTTTATGTATGAAAGTATTTAAAAAACGCCTTTATTAACTCGAGTTCCACTGAGTTAAAGTCTGCTAAGATTTATAGTCTATCTAAGATTTATAGCAATTAGTTTTTGTATGAAACCCATTTTTTCAGTAAAATTCATCATATGTCTTTCATATTCCATTTATCTTTTTTAAAAAATCTCTTTAGTTACTTATTTATGTTTTCCCTTTTGTTGCCCTTGTTGTTTATCATTGTTATTGTTATTGTTCTTGCTGTTGTTATTGTTGGATAGGAGAGAGAGATATGAAGAGAAGAGGGGAAGACAGAGAGGGGGAGAGAAAGCTAGACATCTGCAAACCTGCTTCACCGCCTGTGAAGCTGCTGGGCTAGCGTGGGGGTGCCTCTTCTAGGGTGTACTCTCTGGGTTGGAGAGAATGGGACTGGAGCCAGCCTGGACTGCTACTCTCTCAGCAATGCGAGAGAGATGACTCAGAAACCAAACACATGGCGCGAGGCAATGCAATGTCTTTATTGATCAGAGAGCCAAAGCTTTTAAAGGTCCGACCCGGAAGTGGCAAGTCGGAAACAGAAATGGCTAGGAAAGGGGCAGAGAAAAGCAAAATGGGACTGGAAGGTAGGAACTTCCTTAGCAACTGTTGTGAGGATTTTAACTGGTAGGATTAATTAGTCCCTGGAGGCAGGGAGGGTCTTGAGGGTAGAAAGAAGATAGATCAAAGGAATGGAATGGATGGCGATCTTTCAGGCAAAACAGTGATTATGTAGATAGGCCATAATATCAGGAATGCATGGTGGAGCAGGGTGCTTTGAGGCTCCTCACAATTTCCTGACATCTCCCCCTTTCTTTTTATCTAATGGCCATAGTATCAGGAATGTGGGGTGCTTTGTGAGCTTTGCCAGACTTAACCACATCCGCACAATTTCCCGACATGAAGCGCCCCCCCTCCCTTTGCAGGTCTCCATTTATCTTTTTGCTTTGTTAATTCTAGCACTTACGATTTATCTCTAATCAGCAGAAAGGAACCAAGATCTAGTTTGTTGTCATCACCTGTAGAAGCTGGTATGTGACACGGCGACTTCCTGGGAGCAGAATGCTGCCTGTTCTGCTGGACAGAATCTGTATTTCTAGGGATAAAGTTAGTTTTCAAAAGGAGAGTGCCCTGTGAAATAATGTCTCTCCTGATGCCACATTTATAAATAGGGCTTGCAAAACCATGCACATAGGCTTGTAACTGAGTCACAAGGTAACCAGATCCCAGGCAGAACCCTTCAGCAAATATATACAGATAGCTGCTGAACACAATCAATGAACTTACCATCACCATGCTCACAGAATTTGTTCCTGCACTAATATTTTTAGAGTCAAGTCAATTCATGGCAGTGTAGAGAATAAAGAATTTGGGGGTTGGGCGGTGGCACACTGAGTAAAGTACACATAATATGCAGTGTCAGGTCCCATGCAAGGATCCTGGCTTGAGCCCTGGGCTCCTCACTTGTGGGAGAGGGGAGTTTGTTTCATAAGCAGTTAAGCAGGTCTACAGGTGTCTTTCTCTTCCTCTCCCCTCTTAATTTCTCTGTCCTATCCAATAAAACAGGGAAAAAAAAAAGGCCTCCAGGAGCAGTGGATTCGTAGTGTAGGCACCAAACCCCAGCAATAACCTGGAGGCAAAAAAAAAAAAAAAAATTTGAAGCCACCAGAGTCCTACATTTGGGCAGATCCCCAGAACAAGGTTTCTCCCAAAAAAATCTTTGAAATTTTAAGCTATACAGCAAAAATAATGGTTCCTTCAAGAAACTCATCTTCTTCCCTAGGATTTTCCAACTGTTAGGAAATTGCAATTTTTGCTCTCTTTGTGTATTTTTTTTTTGGCCTTGTTTTTAGGAAACTATTTGCTCATCAACATGACAGTTTTACTTCCTTAACTATTGAAACGGTACCTCAAAAGCGTTGAGCTTGGACTGTTGATAAGCTTGTGGTGGAAGGAGATAACCAGAGGTTGATGATACACTGGGTGTGTTTGATGCTTGTATCTAGATTGACAGAGTAACAGGTGTGCTATTATTGTGAAACTAGAGAGAGCAAAGGCAGACGAGAAAGAAGAGGGTTAACTATAGGATGTGTGAATGTGTGTAAGGAATAATAAGAACTGTGTTGAAGAAACCTGAGGTGTGAGATATGTATAAATTTAATAGCTGTAATTCTTGACTCAGTGCAATGTTTGGCCACAGACCTGTAATCCAGAATGTGCCTGGCCTTGTACAGGCCCATAATTGGAGAGAAGAAACCCTAGCAGCTCAGAGAGTCTTCATTTCCAAGTTAGGATAAAAAAAAAAAAAAAAAAAAAGAAAGAAAGAGAGAAAAAGAAATGAAAGAAAAAAGAGAAGAACAGTGAGTTAGAACTGAGAATTGTGTACTCGTCCTTATCGACGATAAAACTGTGATGACTTCTACAGGTACTTCTATACCTAGTATGTACTGAGCTACATTTTATAGGTAAAGAAATCAGTCTTGCAAGCTTGGTGACTTTTCCTTAAATCAGAGCTCATGAAGAAGGCAGGAATGGAATAGGGCTAAGTCTGAGACAGTCTTCCTGCCATTTCGAGCATAGTGGTTGTGAGAAAGAGTTTCTTGTCACTCTCATTCTCCTCACACCATCCTCCTCCTCTTAAAAAAAAAAAAGAAAATTTCTGGAAATAGTTGTTTCATTAATTTTTATGATGGAGGCAGGTGGTGGCACACCTGGTTAAGCACACATGTTCTAGTGCACAGGAACCTGGGTTTAACATCCTGCTCCCCACCTGCAGGGGGAAAGCTTCGCGAGTGGTGAACAGGGCTGCAGGTGTCTCTCTACCTCCCTCCTTCTCCTTTCAATTTCTCTCTCTCTCTCTCTCTGTTCAGTTAAAAAAATGTATGATAGTATGCCGTCTTAAACTTCTGTAAGTAAGTGATTTATTATTATTTAGTATTTTTCGAAGTACTCACTTTTGGGGAGCAAATCTTGAAGAAAAGAACAAGGAAAATGGATTTTGGTCAGAGGCTACTGAAGACAATGGTTGTCTTTATTTAATTTGCCTGATGTCTTCTTCATTTTGTCCTGGTGGTAGTCCACCGAATATGGTGCTATAGAATGAACATCTTCAAATGACTGTTTTATCAGGAGCCATATACAGATTTAGCGCAATCCTCATCAAGGTCCCACTAAATTTCTTTAAGAGAGTAGAACAAAAACTACAAAAGTTTATCTGGAATCAGAAAATAACAAGAATTGCCAAAACAGTCTTGAGAAGAAAGAAGACACTAGATATAACACTCCCAGATCTCAAAATATGTTATAATGTTATTGTGATCAACACTGCCTGGTCCTGGGACAAAAATACAGGCACTGACTGACCAGTGGAATAGAATTGAGAGCTCAGAAATAAGCCCTCATGCCTGGGGACACCTAATTTTTGATAAGGGCCCCCAAAATATGAAATGGAGAAAGGAGAATCTCAACAAATGGTGTTGGAAAGTTGAGTTGAAATGTGCAGAAGAGTGAAACTGACCCATTTCACCACATACAAAAGTAAATCCCAAAGGATTCATGGATTTGGATATTAGAGCAGAAGTCATCTAATATATAGAGGAAAACACTGGCAGATTTTTTTTTTCAAGATAAGAAAGACAAAACCAAAAAACAAACCAATGGGGCTATATCAAATTGGAAAATTTTTGCATGGCAAAAGGAACCACCATCTAGAGAGACTCCTTACAGAATGGGAGATCTTTACATGCCATACACCAAACAAATGGTTAATAACCAAAATATATAGAGCTCACTAAACTCAGCAACAGAAAAACAAAAGAACTCATCCAAAAGCAGAAAGCGAAATGGACAGAACTTTCACTAAAGAAGAAATCCAAAGGGCCGATCGATTAACACGGAAAAATGCTCACTCACTGCTCATTAGAGAAATGCAAATAAAGACGAGAAGGAGATACCAAGTCATACCTGTGAGAACATCATACATTAGAAGGGACAGTAACAGCAAATGTTGGAGGGAGGAGTAAAGGTACCCTTTTGCAGTGCTAGTGGGAATGTAAATTGGTCCCACCCCTGTAGAGAACAGTCTGGAAAATTCTCTGAATGCTGGAAGTGGACATACCCTGTGACCCTGCGATTTCTGTCCCGGGGAGAGTAAACACACTTAAAGAATACTCCTAAGGAAACATACATCTGAAGAGATCTGTGTACACCTATGTTCATAGGAGCATAATTTGTAATATCCCAAACTTGGAAGCAACCTAGGAATCCAACAACAGATGAATGACTTAAAGGTGTGGTACATACCCAATAGAATTCTTCTCAGCTATTAAGAATCATGAATTCACTTTCTTCACCTCATTTTGGATGGAGCTTGAAGGAATCATGTTAAGTGAGATAAGCCAGAAAGTGAAGGGTGAATAATCTCACTTGTGACTGGAACTTTGGAATCAAACAGAAAGGGGAAACACACCATAAAACATAGACTGGGTTTGGTGTATTGCACCAAAACAACAGGCTCTGGGGAAGGAGGGCAGGGGGCAGGCTGGGGATGGGAGAGGGCTATGGGGTGGGGATCTTGGGAGTCCTGGTGCGTGATGGTAGAAAAGGATTCTCAGTTGGTGGTGAGAGGGTTTTATACAACTATCATGATATGAAAAATTGCCCCATGTGCTACCAACTCTAAACCTAATAAAATGATATAAAATATTGGATATATATGTATATATATTTACCTTGTCCTTTAACAACATTTGAATGTTTAATTTGCATATGAAACACTAGATTTTATTAAATTACTTAGAAAGGTTATGACCTTACTTTGGATTCTGCTTTTGCTAAATTAACTTAGTATACTAATCAGAACTCTGGTGAATTCTGTGAACTGCTGATCTGCAGTCATTGAATAAGTGGTACAGATCTGGGCTGGTTTTATTTTTCAGGAGAGATGTGGAGGTGGGATTGGAAGGCAGTAGAAAAAAAAAACACGTGCATTTGCAGAGTCCTATTGGCTCTTTCTGAAAGTCTTTCCTAAACCAGTATTTATTTTGCCTTTTTAAAAAATATCTTTTATGTATTTATTTAGGTAGAACAGAAACTGAGAGGGGAGGAGAAATAGAGACTGAGAGAAAAAGAGATGCCTGCAGCTAGGCTTCACTGCTCAAGGCTTGAACTCAGGTCCTTGAGCATTAGTAACGGGTGAGTGCAGCCAGGTCCCCCTAAACCACGACTCTTAAAGCTAAGGATTTCCTCCTTTTCCTGTCCCCTTCCCTTTCACTTTGCCTCAGTTTCTTCTTTCAGTTCTCCTTTTCCTCCCTCCATCCTTCTCTCCTTCCTCTTTAGGGAAACTTTTTGTTGTTGTTGCTTCACTTTTGTCTGAGGAGTTAGCCTTGACCTAGTTAATATCTATGAATTCTGGTAGTGCTCAGTGCTCACCAGAGCTCTAGAAGATTGATTAACTTCTTGCCATTTAGAGTTCTTTTTCATTCAAAGCAGTGGTCTTTTCATGTAGGCATTTCATTAGATTCTGATTTAGGGTTCTTTTTCATTCAAAGTAATGGTCTTTTCATGTAGGCATTTGATTAGACTCTGAAGGGCCAAATCAAGCTGCTTCTGGGCAGAGGTCCACATTTTATAGAGACTTGTTTCAGTTTTGAATGATTTAATACTTAGGCTAAAACCCTTAGAGACTGAACCTAAGCAAACAAACCTGGTAGCACAATTTGTTCTATTTTTTTTCCTAGCAAGCTAGACTGGGGGGGTGTGGTGGGGTAGAGGTGGCTGGTGGGAGAAGTATAGGGAGGGGAGGTTTGGTGTTAGTAAGTAGGATGGCTTGAGAAAAGGAATCCCATGAGTGGGAGAGAGGCTTGCAAGGAGAGGAGTGCCTCCAGTCTGAGTGGTTAGCAGCCTTTGGCCATGAGAAAGAGGCCTCTAAAAATAACTGGTGAGCAGAGTTTCAGTCAGGTCCAATTTCAGATGGAGCAGCCTTGGCTCTCGAGAGGGTGGCCAGTCTACAGCTCCAGAAGGGAATGCCATGGGTTTGCCTGATACCTGTTTATAGCATTTAGATTTTTTTCCCAATATATATTGTTAATGGATTGAAGAAGTCAAAATGGCGGAAGGTAACAGTTTCTTTTTATTGTTTGGGTTCATTGTGGCTTGGAATCTGGCAGGTAGTTAGTTTTCAGCTTTACTCTTGGATGTGCTTTGTGAAAATATTTTTGGCTAAGTGTTTTGACTGTGTCTTCTCCATTTTCTACGTTGGACTCTGAGAGACATCTATTTTTTAGCTTAATTTTGAAAGCCTGAGATTATCTGAGCAAGTTTTGGTGTCTTCATTGGCTTATCTTTTTGTCTGTTGTACTACCCAACACAAATATTAAGTGTTTCTTCCTAGTCTTACAATTGACACTTTACAAATAAAGTATATTTTCTTAGCTGCATAATATGTTTAGGGTGAATTTAGACAACAGACTGTATTCAGGGAATGCCAAATTATAGAAAATTTAAGACGTGTAAGTTCTATCTTATGTTAATGGGGATACTTTATTGACTCAAGACAGTTTCTATAGAATTGACCTAATTTTTGTAAAGTGGGTGATAAATACAAATAAAAGAAAGTGGAATTTTTTTAAGTTGACTTTATGTTCAACTAATAATTAAATTATTAGTTGTTTCATTTACATTTTATATACGTTTGGTTTTGCTTTGTGTTGTAAATATATGGCAAAAGAGCTATGCAATATGAAGACATTCAAGTGTTACTTTGTAAGTTAATTTTGCCTTTCCATTTTATTAAAAGTAAGCTACATTGGCTCATGATGTTGAAATCCTTTTTAAAGAAGAAGTAGATCAAGACTGCTTCCAACTGAACTCGAATTTGCCTTAAACAGCTACTGAAAGAATCCTATTATTAGCATAGTGAATATGATGAGTCGCTTTGCTTTGAACACTGCTGGGTAATTGGTTAGAATGGGTCACTTGACTATTCTGAGGAAATGCCTCATGTAACCGCAAGGAAACCTATGAGGCCTACATCTGATTTTAGTTCTTTAAGAAGACATTCCCCCTTTAATTGGGGGCTACCCATGGGTAATTTGTGTTGTGAAGTGAAATGACTTATTATTTCTGGATCATTTTTGACTGGACTCTCGGAAGGTGACACCTTGTTACAGGGGAAAAAATGACAAATTTGATAGCTTTTAAAATTTTTACTTATTACTGGATAGAGACAGAGAAATTGAAAGCAGACCAGAAGATAGAGGGGGAAAAGACAAGACACTCTCAGCCCCGCTTCACCTCTTGTGAAGCTTTCCCCTTGCAGATAGGGACCAGGGAATTGAACCTGGGTCCTTGCACACTGTAATGTGTGTGCTTAGCCAGGTGTGCCACTACATGCATATGCCACCACCTTTTTTTTTTACTTGCTACCTTTTAAAAGTTGTCATCAAGGTGATCACTGACCTTGGTGCTGGCACTACAAATCCAAATCCGAAACCGAATCCAAATCCACTGCTTCTGGCAGCCATTCTTCCTTTTTTTTTTTTTTTTCCTTTCTATTTTACTGGATAGGACAGGGGAGGGAAAGAGATAGAGATAGAGATAGAAGGAGAGACATCTGTAGACCTGCTTCAACACTCCTGAAGCATCTTCTCTACCTTGTGTCCACCCCCTCCATCTGCTGCAGATGGTGAGTGGGGGCTTGAACCCTTCCTTGCACTTGGTAATGTGTGTTTAGCCAGAGTTTGATAGTTTTTATGGCTTAAAAACCTTTAAATATGAATAGTCTTTGTGAAATATGAAACCACCAGTGTAATGTTAACTAAAACTTAGACATGGTTGATTTCTAAGTTAGTAGTAGTTCAGTTTAAAATTCTTCAGTTTAACTTACTCCACTTAACTTAATTGAATAGAGACTGATCTGCCATTTGGGACGAGGCAAACCATAAGAAGGATTTATTTGGAGTTGCTGAAAAATTTCCCAAGCCACCAAAATAGCTGTCTTAATATGCATATGACCCAGGTTTGAACCTCAACTTAAAGGAAATTTGGGTGCTGTGGTTTCTTCCCTTTGCTTTCTGCGCCTGTTTCTATTTAAAATACATCAGAGTGGTGATTGTACCCCAAAGATGATCCCCCACCCAATCACACACACATTTTTTTTCCATAAAAAAGGTGCCGGGAGGGGCCAGTTGGTTGAACATTCCTGGTTGAGCACACCCATTACCATGAGCAATGACCTTCGTTCAAGCCCCCAGACCCCAGCTGTAGCGAAAGCTTCATGAGCGATGAAACAATATTTCAGCGGTCTCTCCTTTTATCCCTTTTCTCTCCATTTCTCTCTGCCCTATCAAATAAATGAAAGGGGAAGGAGGTATGAGGAGAAAGGAAAAGTGGCCACCTGAAGTGATGGATTCATCTCGCAAGCACTGAGCCCTAGCAATAACCCCATGGATGGCTATACATAAATAGACAGGAAAAGCATCGTAATGAAATCTAGCGCTGTTTATATTAGTTATTGTCATGCTCCTTTATGGAATTAGTAAATACTAGTGAGATTAATAGCAGAATTCCACTTCACTTAATATTATAAAGGGATAGATAAGATATTGCTAATAGTCTCATATTTTAGCTCAGTAATGTCCTTTTGATCTACTTTTCAAGATGATAAATAGGTTTAATAAAACTGTATTTAATGCAGCCCAACACTTATTACACAATCACTGCACTCCAGGCTGTGGTGCACCAGTTATTAGACACACACTACAGTGCGCAAGGGCCCACGTTCAAGCCTCGGGGCCCCACCTTCAGGGGAAAAGCTTCACGAATGGTGAAGTAGAGCTACAGGTCTCTCTCTCTTTCTCTCTTGCCTTTCAGTTTATCTCTGTCTTTACCCAATAATAAATATAATTTAAAAAATTATTTCAGTAATACCACTTATTACTTTATCTTATTCTACTATTCTGGGTTTGCCTGTAAGTTTCTACCATAAATGGTTTCCTCCTGTTGTTCTTTTTAGGCTCTTGTGTCAATTCTTCCTGCTGTATTCATGCCTTTTCCAAAGATTTTGCTGTTTTAACCATTAAATTGAAAGTTCATTATTGTGGGCTAGTGGGCTAGTAAATATGATTGAAATAGTTAGAATGGCTGAGATAAATGTAGATATATATTCTAGGTAAAGGTAGGCTATTTTTCTTTATCCCACCCAATATTTGATAGGACAGAAAGAAATTGGAGGGGAGGGGGAGAAAAAAAGAGAGACACCTTCAACACTGTGTTGTTTTTGCTGGGCTGGCTTCATGGGCGGGTAACAGCCGACCAGGGACTCATGGTTGAGCTGTAGGCAGTATCTCTTTATTCATGCAGGACGCAGCACAATCTATACCAAGCTAAGCTAAACTAAACTAACTAACTACAAACAATCTTGTCTTTATAAATATACTAACCCAGTAGGGTGGGAACAGATTGCGACACAGAGAGGGTGGAGAGAAAAGTGACTGGTGAAAATCAGGGTATGACAAGGAGAGGGGGCGGAGCAGGCAAGAATTCTATCACTGAACCATCAATGCCCAGGAGGGAGGGTGGTGCTTGTTAATAGTGGTTATGTAAATAGAATACAGTGGTTATGTAAATAGAATGCAGTGTTAAGCAGGGGGGATTTAAACCAAATGAAACAGAAAAGGTTTTTAGAAATAGAATTAGAAACATACCAACAACACTGCTTCCATAAGTACTTACATTAGTTCTAAGTTCCTTTTACGATGAACATTGATTTTTTTCTATTAATATCACTAGACTTTTATTTATTTATTTTGCTCACTTTTGATTGTTAGAAGAATATCTGCTGAAAAATATAATGTGTATTTATATTTATTAAACATATCAAATGTAATGAAACTAGCTATTTAGAAAACTGTTTCCTGGATGGAGACTATTTGTAAAGGAACCTTTTCCTGTTTTCCTTTCTCTTTTTCATCATCATCAACATCATCATCATCATCATCATCATCATCATCATCATCATTCCGTAGTGATAGTTTTGGCACTTATGAACAAGTGGGAATGAATTGTAAACACGTCACTGCTCTGCTTCACTGGCCTCTGTTTTGTATAGCTTCCTTATTTCAACGTTCTCTGACTAATGGATCAGGTAGCCTGGGAGGTTTGCAGCACAGTGACAAGAGCTTTAGACTTAAAGCATGATGTCCTAAGTGAGACCCCAGGCATCATAAATGTGCCAGAGTGATGCTTTCATTTCTCTTTCTCTCGGCCAGGCAGTGACGTGCTGCTAGGCACATATTTACTAGGCACAAGAATCCAGATTCAAGTCCCTGCTCCCCACGTGTGGGGTTGGGGGAGTCTTCATAGTGATGAAGCAGGTCTGCAGGTCTCTAATTTTCTATTTCTGTTCCCATACCCTCTCAATTTCTCAGTCTTAACAAGTATAATAGAAAGGAGAAAAAAAAAAGGTGGGTAGAAAAATGGCTTCTGGGAGTGGTAGATTCATAGTATCTGCACTAAGTCCCAGCTATAACCTTGGTGGCAATAAAAAAAACGGGGGTGGGGGTGGGGGGCGGTAGTGCACTGGATTAAGCGCACATACCACGAAGCACAAGGACCTGCTCAAGGATCCCTGTTTGAGCCCCCAGCTCCCCAACTGCTGGGGTTCACCTCACAAGTGGTGAAGCAGGTCTGTAGGTGTCTGTCTTTCTTTTTCTCTCCCTCTCTATCTCCCCCCTCTATCAATTTCTCTCTGTCCTATCCTATAAAAAAAAGAAAAAAAGAAAAACTGGGAAAGATGGCCAGGAGCAGTGTGGGCACCTAGCCTCAGTGATAATGCTGGAAGCAAAAAAAAAAAAAAAAAGCTACGAACTTCCTTCACAGCCAGGGCCATTTGGGGCTCACTTCTGCTGATCAGGAATGAGGCGTAAATTTCATGGCTTACTCTAAAAACCAAGTTAAAAAAAAAAGTGGTGGGGGTCGGGCGGTGGCGCAGTGGGTTAAGCGCATGTGGCGCAAAGCGCAGGAACCGGTGTAAGGATCCCGGTTCGAGCCCCCGGCTTCCCACCTGCAGGGGAGTCGCTTCACAGGCGGTGAAGCAGGTCTGCAGGTGTCTGTCTTTCTCTCCCCCTCTCTGTCTTCCCCTCCTCTCTCCATTTCTCTCTGTCCTATCCAACAACGAATTGCGTCAACAAGGGCAATAATAATAACCACAATGAAGCTACAACAAGGGCAACAAAAGGGGGAAAAAAAAATGGCCTCCAGGAGCGGTGGATTCATGGTGCAGGCACCGAGCCCAGCAATAACCCTGGAGGAGGAAAAGGAAAAAAAAAAAAAGTGGTACTTTTAGGGGCTGAAAGTATTTCTTCCTATGGCACCTATTATGTTTGATATTTTACAGAGACTAAATAGGACAGATGGGAATTTGCCAGCATTTCTGTATGGTTTCCGTAAGTTGTTGCTATTTTCTGAACTTTGAAGATAGCATTTAGGTAGACACACACACACACACACATCTTTTTCTCTTGTTTTATTAGTGATGGGTTTTACAAAACTGAGATTTCAGGGTTATGATTTCACAAAACCATGTAAGTCACCCAAACCCTACACCAGTGTTCTGTGCCATTCCTCACTCCTCCCACCCCCAATAGGCCTCACAAAGTCCAAGAGACCAATTTGCAAGTTTATTTGTTCTAATCATCTAAGATTATATATCCAACTTTTCTTTATGTTAACTGTTATTAGTCAGGGCTGGCCAGTGGTGTACTCAGTTCAGCACACATACTACTAAACACAGGGACCAGGCTTGAGTCCTCTGCTCCCCACCTGTGTGTGTGTGTTGGGGGGGGATGAAGCAGGTGTCTGTCTTTCTCCCTCTCCTTCTTCCTCTCTCAATTTCTCTCTGTCCTAGCCAATAAAATGGAAAAAATGGCCACCAGGAGCAGTGGATTCATAGCCAGCACCAAGCCACAGTGACAACCCTGGAGGCAAAAAAAAAAAAAATCACTATCCTGTCAGGTTCTTTATTATTATTATTATTTAAAGAAGCTATAGTTACTTATCAGTGGTAGAGGAGTGAGAACTATTGCATCATTGAAGCATGTAATGCTGGGGATTGAACTCAGCATCACCTCCTGCCTTCCCATTTCAAGTCCAGCACATCTGTCCTGGGCAACGGGTACTTTTTTCTCTCATCATTTTGATGTCAACACATGCATGGCGTTAAGTATGAGCAGATTTTTTTTTAAAATCTTTTTGTCTCTCTCTCAGTGTGTATCATGGTTTGAAAATCTAGGTGAAAACCATTTTTGAGTTGATCTACCGTTCTAAGTGTTATAAATTATTGGAGAGGGGGTCTGGTGGTAGTGCAGCAGGTTAAGCGCACATGGTGCAAAGCGCAAGGACCAGTGTAAGGGTCCAGGTTCCAGCCCCTGGATCCCCACCTGCAGGGGAGTCGATTTACAGGTGGTGAAGCAGGTCTGCAAGTGTCTGTCTTTCTCTTCCCCTCCTCTCTCCATTTCTCTCTGTCCTATCCAACAACAACGACATCAGTAACAACAATAATAACCACAACAACGATAAAAAAAGGGCAACAAAAGGGGAAAAAACAGCCTCCAGGAGCAATGGATTCATGATGCAGGCACCGAGCCCCAGCGATAACCCTGGAGGCAAAACAAAAATATTGGAGAAATAATTAGCAAGTATATATATGTGTAATATAATCTATATGTGTAATATAATATATAATATATATATATGTATTATCAAAGCTAGTTCTTATATGATGACAAGGCACAATTGTTTTACAGAGACAAAGCATGGAGGACACAAGAATGGGAGGAAAGGAGGCCTTTCCGGAAGCTCATTTTTCACGTGGTTTATGGTCATTGCGTTGCTGGGAGTCTGGACATCAGTAGCTGTCGTTTGGTTTGATCTTGTTGATTATGAGGAAGTTTTAGGTAAGAATTTTGATATCATCATGGGTGAATTTGTAAGAGGGTAATTGACAGCCCCTAGTGACCTTAAAGATTTTGTCACTATCTTTCTGGCACTGTTCATGCTTTTGGCTTTTTCTGGTGGTTCTCAGTAGAGTGCGTGTGGAAAGAGGTATTCAGGGGGGCTGCCTTGTGGCCTTTGGTCTTTAAACTTCTTTAAACATAACCTTTTGCTTAAAAAAAAAAAGACTATACTACATGTATTTCGTAGAGGTACTTTAATACTTAATTTCACTCATACAGTATTTTATACCTTTTCATTCAATTAAATAATGAATTTTGAATTAAACACTGAATATACACAAGTAACAATTTTCGTGTTTTCACATGCACGCAGCCAAAGCAAAGGACTTCCGTTATAACTTATCAGAGGTACTTCAAGGTAGGCCATTGGAGATGCATTTTAAGTCTACATAAGTTAGTTTCTAAAGGCATACCCTTATTCCTTTTATTTAGTTATCACCTACATCACAAAATGTAAGTGCTAGGACTAATTACCCCTGGTGTATTGCCAGAAGGTAAAGTATTTTTGTCTCTTAATGATAATGAGATCAGTGCTAGAGACCAGTGCTCTATATTTCCATTCTCTTAGCAATGGTTTAACTTTTTTATCTCTCCAATTCTATTAGAGTTTTTAATGTGTTTACGTTTTACTGCATAACACACTAGCTATTTTCCTGAGTAGAACAAAGATTCTTGGTAGGATAAAGATGGATTTTTACTACTCCATATAGAGTGTTTGAATTAACTTTTTGTTAAAGAGTGGTAATGGTGCTGTCAACTGGATTTTTAATACTAATGCTATATTTTTTAAAGTTGCTTTTTTCATTTTTAAATTAGTGGTTTAAGGCGAATGTTTTAAAATAGTAAATATTACTATGTTTTTTCAGTCACTGTCCAATGATAAATATAGTTCATATTGATTGTAGGATTTTTTTTAGGGGATCAAATATATTTGTATTTAAATATATCTGCTGTAAATAAAATATAAATTTAATATTATGCTTGATTCATTTATTTATGACATAGTAGATATTCCTTTTATCTTGAATATTTATGGTGTGAGGGGCCCAGGCCATGGCTTACCTGGTTAAGCTCACATGTTACAGTGTGCAAGGACCTGGGTTCAAGCCTCTGTTCTCCACCTGCAGGGGGAAAGCTTCACGAGTGGTGAAGCAGGACTGTAGGTGTCTCTCTCCCTCTCTGTCTCCCACTCCCCTCTCAGTTTTTCTCTGTACCTACTAATAAATAAATAAATAAAATTTAAAGAACCTTGATGGTATGAACCTCAGGTAGCTGTTATAAATAGTTCATTAATGTTTTTCTAATATTCAGTCATTTATTTATGGGGGGGGGGGTTTGAGAAGGACCAGGGCCTTCCTCAGGGAGATGAGATGCTGCGAATCTAATTCTTAGCACTATATCACTTCCCAGGTCACCAATAATGCTGTTTAATTTTTTTCTTTATTTTTATAATGTTGAAAATTTTCCAGGAAATACTTCTAGTAGTACAATAAAAACCATTCTGAAATAACTAAATTTCAGGATTTTCTTACTTTTTTTTTTTTTTTGCCATTTTTTCCCCCATTTTATTAGATAGGACAGAGAAATTAGGGGAGGAAGAGACAGAAACGGAGAGAGACTGAGAGACATCTGCAAACCTGCTTCACCACTCGTGAAGCATCCCCCCCCCCCCCCGCAGGTGGGGAACAGTGGCTCACCGGGTGTACCACCGCCCCCACTCTCCCAGATTTTGTTACATTTTTAAAGAAAATGTTCTTTCAGCTATATTTCTTAGATTTGTTGAGGGAACATTTCCAGAATCTCTAACTTTCTTTGTGCAAGCTATTGGGCTCGCCACTGCTTTTCAGAATCAGGAGAGCAAAGGATTGATTGGTGACATTTATGACTCATATGAAGTCTGCAGTGAGTAATGTTCCCGTATTAAGTCTGCTTTCCTTTCTGTTCCTATATCCATTTTTCTCCCCCTCTTACAGGAAAACTAGGTGTGTATGATGCTGATGGTGATGGGGATTTTGATGTGGATGATGCCAAGGTTTTATTAGGCAAGTACACATTTTCTTTTTCTTAGTGTTAGCAAAATGCTGAAACAAAACATTTTGTTTTCTTAATAATGTCTTTAATTATATAATGTAATCTATTATAATTTATAACATCTATATTAGTATTTCTAATAACATTATACATAATATGCTTTTTTAATGGAAAATATTTGCCTATCTCAAGCATTAATCTGGGGCAGGGTGGTGGCATACCAGGTTAGCACACCTCTCACCAAGCTCAAGTCCGCAGTCCCCATTTTCAAGGGGGAAGTTTCATGAGTGGTGAAGTGGCTGTAGGTGTTTTTCTCTCTCCATTCTCTCTCTCTCTCTTCTCCTCCTTCCCTCCTCCCCTCTCTTTATCTTGTCCTTCTCTAGCATTTTCTCTCTCTATCCAACAAATAAATATATTTAAAAAATCATTTCCTTGTTGAGATATAAAATGACTTAGTTCTTCTGTGGATTACTCTTACGAATTGATAAGTTTCCAGCTCTTGTTAATATATATTTTAAGGGGCTGGGCGATGGTTCACCAGGTTGAACACGTTACAATGCAAAAGGACTTGGGTTCGAGCCTCCAGTCCCCACCTGCAGGGGGAAAGCTTTGCAAGTGGTGAAACAGGGCTGCAGGTGTCTCTCTTTCTCTCTCCCTCTCTTATCTCCTTCTACCTTCTGATTTCTGGATGTCTCTATCCAATAAATAAAGATAATTAAAAAATATTTTAAAAATGTATACTTTAGGAAGTATTATAGCTTTACATGTATCTTCAGATTTAAATCACATTAGATCTTCAATTTTGGAGCACATAAATAAAATCCTAGTCTTTTGCCACATGGCAACTATAAGTCATTCTTAGGACCCCTTGACATTATCTACTTATGTTTGAAAATAGGAATTTCTGAAGAGTCACGTAAGTTCATGTAGAAATAAAATAGTGGTAATGATCTCCTTAAAAAGTTCTATGTGTATTTTAAAGGTGATATCAAAATATTAATTAGTAATCTGGGTGAATTTATTTTGGAAGTCCTGGATCCATTTTTTAAAAAAATTTATTTATTCATTGGAGAGAGACAGGAGGAAATTGAGAAGAAAAGGGGAGATTAGAGGCAGAGATAAAGAGACACTTGCAACACTACTTTACAGTTCATGAGACTTTCCCCCTGCAGGGGCCACTAGGGGCTTGAACTCGGGTCCTTACATACACTGTAATGTCTGCTCAGCCAGGTGCACCACCACCCAGCGCACCCATTTCTTTATAAAACTTGAGTTACCTGGTATTCACCATTGAGAGGTTTCTCATCATTAATACTTGGCGATGGGCTATTTCCTCATCTGACTTAAATTGCCACCTTACTAGAAATGATGTTGGTTAAGTTCATAGAATTTGGCCCAGTGAAATACTTACTTCTGATAAAGCATCCCTTCTTGCGCTTTAGAACATAGCATTTTTTTTTCTTCTTTTTAGCAAGTCCTTTAGTAAAACAATGAGTGGCATGGTATAGAGTTTTTCCTAGATCCATAAACTTGGATCTATTTCACGAGAAAAACATGGGAGGTAGCACATAATGAAGCCATTTTTTTTTTTCTGCAGATGAGTCTTACCTGTTTATAAAACAATAAGTTAAAAATATAAAAATTTTTCTATCTCTATATAGCTTAGTTTATGTTTTCTTATTACTATTCAGTTGGAACTATGTATGCTTTTTTAAAAAGTGACTTGTTTATTTATTGGGTAGAGACAGACAAAAATTGATAAAGGAGGGGGAGATGGCGGAGAGAGAGAGAGATTGAGAGAGAGAGAAGAGAGAAAGGAGAAAGAACTCCAGCATGGCCTGACCTCTCATGAAGCTTTTCCCCTGCAGGTAGAGACTAGGGACTTGAACTTATGTCTCTGCACTTGAGCATGTGTCCCATCCCCTCAGTTGGAAACTGCAGTTCTCCCAAGGTCACCAATGTGGACTGATTCTGTAAATATCTGTCAATATATATCCCCCCCATTTTTTCAACGGTCTTGTTTCCATTTCCTTTCTAAGTCATCCCTACACCTGTTAACTACTTCCAGATATCTTTCCTTTTTTCCTCTTCTGTCTCAGATAAGAGAAATAGTGCCTGGCTTCTTCTGGTGTTTTCCAGGTTTGAGAAGCTTGCTATTTATGACATAATCCTATTTCAGTCTTAATGGAGTTTTCTATACAATTCTCACATTACGTATCTAACTTTGAATTTCTATACCTACAGTGAATTCTCAAGAGTTGATACTCACAGGCATGCAAAGAAATAGAATTATTTGCTTACTAATGATTAGTCTCTTGTAAATGATGGATGCTGATTGTTATTTTAAAGAGGCTTTTTATTTTATGATAGCTTAATGTAAACCAATTTCCTTCACTTTTTGAACTAATATTCTCATCTGCTATGCTTGTTGAATTTTTCTTGGTTTAAAATCAGCTGTGTAATTTTTCTTGGTTTAAAATCAGCTCAAATCTGGAAAACACGACAAGAAGCCAAGTACTGTTTCTGTTATCTGAGACAGAGGAGGAAAAAAAGACACCTATCAGATAAGAAATGACAACTATTAAAAATTAGAATGTTTGTTTTTTCCTTTTGGCTACCATTTCTGTAGCAAGCATATATCAACAACTTATTCTTCAATTATCTTTTAGATTTCAGAATTTCAGAATTTAATCATCTTATAGTTTTGAAGCAACAACCATTATGACATTAGTTAATTATAACAAAACATTGCCACTTGAAGGTAGACACAGATGTAGTATGGGCAAGTTGCAGTGTGTTTATTTTATAGAAACTACAGTTGATAGTAGAAACTAAATCTGGTAAATTTCAGTATGCACTTTGATAACTTGATGAAGTGTATAAAAACTAAGAGAATTCTTTTACATATACTAATTCACAGTTGACTTGTCGCTTTAGTAAATATGAACTAACCCAAAGGCAGCCTGTCATGCTTGCTTTTGTTTTCCAAATTTATTTCGATGCATTTCAATTCTCTGCACAAAGAACAACTTTTAAGTAGAATTGAATTTTATGACTAGAGTTCTTTTTCCAGTTTTGGGGATACTGTTAGCAAGTGGTTGCAAAGAAAGAACTGCATGACATTCTTGATGTTCAGTGCACTTAATAGACTAGTATTGCAGAGGGAAGAGTAGAGAGTTTGAAAAAGCAAAGGAAGTCCATGAAGGTGGATGAAGATAGGAAGTCAGAGATACAGAGGAGAAGTTGGCATGGCAGGTGTAATAATAGTTGAAGCATATTAAGTTTTCAGAAAGTTTGGTATTTATTTCATAAGCATTTCTGGATTCTTCTATCTTTATAAGGAAATGTCCATAACATTTCTTTTACATTTTAAAGTTTGGCTTTTCTTGTGAAATATTGGGTTGTAGGAGAAGTCATGACATTTTTTTCTATGCAAAAATGCTTTGTGACTTTTCCAACAACCCACTCTATAGAGGAAACAAAACCTGTGTGAGTAAATCAAGATCAGTAGTCATTAATCTTATTATTTATAGACATATATCTTATAACACTATGAAAGTATTTTAAGCCTATTCCAGTTTACATTGCTTTCTTCATTTCATGGTCGGCTATCTAAAAATTAACTCTCTTTGAATTTTTTTGTGTAACTGAAAGCTACACTGTGTGAAAATGTGTTCTTTGAAAACTGATTTTCTAAGTCAAATCATCTAGAAAATGAGTCAAGGACCGATGTCAAGACTAACACCACCTAAGGATTATATTGTCCTTTTGTCCTGTAACTAGCACCTAGTTGGCACTATATCAGGTATGGCTAGAAGAAAAGGGTAGTCTGTCAACAATTCCTTGATTAATGTTTATCATCTGGGTGGATGCATGAGTAAGCTGAAGGAAGGGAGGACTGGACCTTGCTCAGTAATACTGTGTTCTTTGGTTTAACTCTACTCCATTAGGTTAAGGCTTTTTAGACTGCAATCTCTTCTTTTTCTCTTTGAATTCATACCTTTGTGTTTGTATGATTTCATTGAAACATTTTGTATATATTGGTTCTTTGCTTCAGCTTGTCAGACTGAAAGACAATAACATTTCATATTTGGTACTTAGATCCTATATTGGGAAAATGAAGAAACATTGCAAAATATAGCTATAGTGCTTTAAGACTGGAAGAGTAGTTATCCTAACATAGTTGAGTGGCAGTGCACATCTCTGTTCAAAGCACTCAACAGTTGTTAAATTCAGTTAAAAAAACGTCTGTGAGTTTGTCAAAATGTAGATACCAGTTGTGGTGTGTGTATATACAGACCGAGAAGAACGAAGCTCTAAGTTCAGATGTTCACATTTCTTATAATCAGAATCGTCCACTCTTTTTTTTCCTCTCAGAGTTATAGAGGATGGCAGTATTGGTGGATTTTGATATCTGCTGGAACCATAAGAGTTTTCTACTCGCAGCCAGATCTTCACAGGAAGAAACACAAAATAAAACAATACGTATATTGCTTGCTGTTCATCAGGGGTGCCTGCTTTGCGATTGGTATTTAGAGTCAACAGAATTTCATGTGCTGATCAGAGTGGGATGAGTTGGAGAACTTTGAAACGCTTCTATAATAGATGAGTGGCCGTGGCCTTGATTAAATTTCATATTGGTAGGCGGAGTAACTTCTTATTAATAGCTGACTCTTACTCAGAGTTATAAGACCGTAAATTAAATAGCCAGGGCATTATAGAGCTAAGAACATCCAAGTTGCATTATCTGTGTTCTGTAATTTGAGTGCATATCTGCTCATGTGTGCAGGCTATTATAAATAGTAATCCTGTTTCTCATATTCATTCCAGAGTTAAGGAATTAAAGGTCTCAAGGAGTAAAGCTTTAGAAAACGAACCTTTATGTTTCAGTGCGTATTTACTGGTATGTGTAAATGTTTATGTAGTCCACTCTCTATAATATCTGGTTAGTGTAAACAGGCACGGCTCAAGGTTGTTAGAAAGGCATCTCTACGTACCATTTTATTATTATTTTTATTACTTTTCCCACTGACATTGATCAGTCCTTTTTGGCTCATATGATTTAGGTTTTGAATTGCAGATTCTCTGATGAAATAAAGGCAAACCCCATTAGGAACTGGTAGGAACGATGTGGAGTGGTCTAATTGTGCCTTTCTTTTAGTACATGTCATTGAGAGGTGACTGTAAGGTGTGCATCGCGATCGATTTCTTTATTTTTCTAAGTATCTTTTCTATGAATTACGGTGACCATAATGCACTCCTTTTTGAAATCACTCTTCCTCAACTTCTTTTTTCCACCTAACTGCTCTTCTTATTTTCTCTCTCTCTCTCTCTTCCTTTATTCTTATGTAGGCCTGACCAAAGATGGCAGTAATGAAAATATTGATTCTCTTGAGGAAGTCCTTAATATTTTAGCAGAGGAAAGTTCAGATTGGTTTTATGGTTTCCTCTCATTTCTCTATGATATAATGACTCCCTTTGAAATGCTAGAAGAAGAAGAAGAAGAAAGTGAAACCACTGATGGTGTTGATGGTACGTCACAGAATGAAGGGGTTCAGGGAAAGACTTGTGTCATTTTGGATTTACATAACCAGTAACTGATTCAGGAACTGAAGTCTTTGGCTTATGAAAACCTGAAGCAGTCTCTCCCTTCCTCTTTTTTTTCTTTTCCCTGCTCACCCAGGGCTTAATGTGCAGTGGGGCAGCTCTGATCTTACAATAAGAGGCAGCCGTGTGGTCTTTTGCCCTAATCCAGCTTTTCCTCAGTCCCCTGCTCTGCTTCCCCAAATCTAGTGAAGAAAGTGATATTGCTCCTTCTTGTAGTAGTCTACAAAGTGCATTGAGAATGATGTTCTTGGTGGTATAATTGGTTTCTGTATCATGTTTTCAATTATGTAACCGCTGAACTAAATTTAGAAATAGTAAATTGTTTTGTGATTAACCCTTAATTGCTTGTCTAACACATCAAGATAGTCACGATGAACTTGATTATAAGATATTTTAGCATGATTCATAAATGGTTCTCCGTTCATCTTTAACATGGACTGATGATGTGTATAAAATGATGATTTTTAAAACTGACATTTTTTATTGTGATTTGTCTATAGGTTAACTGATATGTCAGATAGGTTAATATACATTTCAATGTAAAATTCTGTATTAATGGTGCTTTTAAAATAATTTGAAGATAACTGTATTATTGCCTTAGGGTAGTTAAATTACTGTTTTCAGATCATAGTATATCTTGAATATTTCTGTCCCCAAAAAGCAAAACTTATTTTTAGTTTCGTTTCCAAATATACATCCAGAGAAAGTAATTTGTATTTTTTTTTAAAGTAGGCATATTACACGAGAGGGAAAATGTGAATATGTATCTTTATGTTGTACATATTAAAATTATACATCCTAAATACCAGTCTTTTTCTGTTTTTTCTGTATTTTATCCACTGCCCATTAACCTTGGCTGAGATCTAATATGATTTTTAGATTTGTCAATTAAAGCGATAATTCCTTTTAGAAGACTGAATTTTTGTCATTAGAAAAATAAAAACATCCTTGAACTAATCCATTTGCTTCAGTAATTGTAAAATTAACTGTATTTGCCACGTGTAATGTGCATTTCTTAAAATGAAATTTCATGTGTTTCTCTCTTAAAGCAAAGCCCTTAGAGCTTAAAGTGACAAAACTCAAGAGGTTTTACATTTTAGCAAATGGTGTTTTTCAAAAATCTTTTGTAGTACTCGCAGTTTAACTTATTTTTTGTTCTTCATAGAACTTAAAATTCTAAGATTTTCATATTTTAACTTTTTCTTAATTGGAATCATATCTACTTTATAAGTACTACTTTACAAATCAAATCCAAAGTAACATATTCATGTTTCTTGTTTCTTTCCCCTAGGGGCACTATATCAAATCTAGTTCATTTGTTAAAAATCACTCCCAATAGGCTCTGAAAATGATAGTCTGAGAATCAAATCTCTTCTCAGACAATCAGAAATGTACGCTTTTCTGCTGTCTGTTTGCATCTATCAAGAAAAAAAAAAAACTACCAAGTTTCAAATCTTGTTTTTAAAATATTATTTGAAAGCTACTTTTGGATGTGGATATGCATGCCGTAGATTGGACATGGACTTCATAAAGCTTCAGTGACTGATTAACTTGTCTTTCACAAATCGTTCAGAAAACCTGTTTCATTCTGCTACTGGTTCTGACAGCCCAAGGCTTCTGATTTTGAAATGCTAACACTCTGGAGCAAATGAGCGTGGTCTTTGGTGTTCTTTCTGAGATCATATACAGTCACTTGCTCATGCTTATAGTGTCTTCCACACTTGCTAGATTTGAGGACTGTGAAAGTGATAAGACACAATCCCAATGAAATTCACCTATGTCAGATGTCTGAGATTTACTTCTACAACAGTCTTCATTTCTGTATGCGTTATTGCTACTAACTCTAGATGTCTGATCAGTTTGTGAGCAGTAAATACTAAATTTATGTGCTAAAATGTTTGGAATCATTAATTTCTCACCAAGTTCTGCTTTTTTTTGCCATTAATTAGCATTCTATGGACAGAAATTGATTATGCTTTATTTTTAGAAGTGAATGTAAGACAGTTGGCATTTACTGAATACTCCCTTTCTTTAGTTGTTTTGCAAAGTTTCTGCTGAAGGCAAAAATTCATGCAGTTGGTGAACCCCTGACTTCTGTGACTTCTTTCAATTTGTGTCCAAGGCTTATTTTAGTGGGAGATGAGAAACTTGTTCACAGCACCTGATATATTATGTTGTGACACTGATCATAAGTAAGCTTTAACTTTTTATATGATTTTTAAATATTTTAATTATTTAAAATGTTAAATAATTAATATTTAATGTTTTTAATATTCCAAGTACCTGTTTGAGAAATCTGTTTCATAGTATATTTTTCTAGTCCATGTCTTACATTTAGGAATTTAATTAAAAAGGCAAAAGATTTATTCTGTACATTTACATATTTAAAGTAGTGGATTTTTATGTTTTTCTGTATTCACTCTGCTTTTCCAGTTTTGAACAACTGAAGTAACTTTTCTGGTTATGCTCTCTATGCTAGAGTATTTTGTTGTCCTTGCCTCTTTATACTTACTGTCATTTGTCCAATAGAAAGGCACTTGGGTTCTCTGGAGTTTGGTACACAATCAACTAACTGGTTCTCTGTTTTCTGCAGTTATCCAGCCTTTCCTGATTTTCACTGGGGCATGAATGGTATGGTTTAGGTCAGTTGGAGAAGTATTTTCTAGATGCTGATCTTATATTTCTGATACCTTGGTGCCACTATAACAGAATTCATCTTGTGCTTGCTTCTTTATCTGAGCAGCGTCCACTCTAGGGGCTGGGTGGTGGCGCAGCTGGCCAAGTGCGCGTAGCACTCATGGACAGGGTTTCCCAAGGACCCTGGGTCTTCCTGCAGCAGCAACGTTTCCAAGTGATGAAGCAGATCTGTGGGTGTTTATCTTTCTCTCTCTGTCTGTGTCCCTTTCTGTCTCCCTCTCCCCTCTCTGTCCTATTGAATAAAGTGGAAAAAAAAAAAAAATGGAAGAGAGGAAAAATGGCCTCCGCGAGCAGTGGATTCGTAGTGCCGGCACTGAGTCCCAGCAGTAAGCCCAGAGGCAAGAAACACAAGTGTCCTCTCTATAACTAGACACGTAAACTCATTATTTTTCTTGCTTGAATTTATCTAGAATAATGAAGTATACCATTGCCTACCTTAACGTTAATAACTTTGGAGAATTATGAAACGCAGAGATAGATGTAGACATTTTGTTTAATTTGACCACTCGTAGTTGTTTACTCATTTTGGGAATTGATACTCAGGGACTCTTAAGTAGTACTCTGGTCTATGAAATAACTTCACTGTAATTTGGAATGTCACGTTTTCTTTCATCACAATGTATATATGGAGAATTTCATGAAATTCAATGATTCAGACTGTTATAACCAGAAGTTGATTGGTGAAACAGTATGGTGAATTCTTCTTGACTAGTGTATATATTCAGATAACCATGTAATACATAGGAATAGGTATTAACCAGATTGTGAACTCCTTTGATCAGGGACCAGGCTAATAGCTTCATTTGAATTTTTCTTAAAAGAGAAGCTTAACATAATTATTTCTTATTTTGGGGTTTAGTCCTAGCAAATGAGAATTTTGGAGTTACCCATGGCAAATAAAACACTGAGGGTTTCTTTTTAAAAACTAATTTAAAAGATTATCGAGTGTATTTTCCCTAGAGCAGTCATCTTGAAATTTGTCCAGCAGCTAACCTAATAAATATCTTTAGCTGGTAATTCTCATGTCTCATCAGCATTTGAATAATCTTCAAATTCTGTGTCGGATATAACCCCTTTCTGCTCCTTTATTTCTCCACTTCTTTGATAATTCCATTCTTTTTTTCTTCTTCAGTTACCATAGAAAGTTGGCAAGATTACAGCTTTCTTTTTCTTTTTTCAACAGTGTTGATGATGTTACTGTTAATATCACCTGTTGAAAAATCAAGAGGAACTCGGAGTGTTCTGACATACATTTTACTAAGAGTAGGCATCATTTCTAGAGCAATAGGTTTCATTGCTTAAGGGTTTTTAACTACAGGGTTTTTGGCTTCTTACTGCCCTTATTAATCAGTGTTGCAATGAATTTTATGGTGTTTCAGTATAGAGAAGATGAAGATGAGAAATGAGAGTCTCACCAGGGCTGTGGGAGAGACGGACATGACCTAAGGATGAAGTGATTTTTAGTCTGTGACCAATTGCCTAAAAACTATAATAGCAACCTGAATTACTGTAACAGAAGTAGTTTCCTGAAATTGTGCCTATTGCATGTCTTGGAATTGCAGGCACCCACTGCTATCATGATTAGCATTTCAATTTCATGCAGAATATTTTATTTTGAAGTGTATGGTTAATATGACTGAGGCACACTCTGACCTTAGACTTGTCTTCTCCCACCTCCAGTACGGTCTATCGTAGCAGCAAGAAAAGGAGAAAAGAAGATACATGCTGCAGGGAACGTACAATATTCATATCAACTGTAGTTACAAGTGACAAGAATTTGATTCTGTCTAGAACTCAGAATTATAAAAAAGAAAAGTTTTGCCTTGTGGCTTTTTCTGAGACCTCTTGAATGTCCTCAGATCCCACCCCACCATTCTTTCTCTCTGTCTCTCTCTCTTACACACACACACACACACACACACACACACACACACACACACACACACACACTCTCTTCTAATCCTGGATGAACAATGAGCCCTTTTTCACCACTCTGCTTCACATTGCTGGGAAAAGGTATATTCCAAATCTACCTGACTCCAACCTCTGTGAGACGCTCATAGTTCTTCAGTAAGTTTTCAAAATACATTTTGTCCATTTTCATCTTTCAGGATAATTTTATTCATCTGTAGAGGCGATTTCATTTTATTTTATTTTTTGCTTTACCAAGATATTAAACACTGGCTAGGAGTCAGTACCTTCATCTCTCTACAGTTTGCATTCGTTGACACTGTACATTATTGTGCCCTTGGCTTTAAACCCCCCGTTGTGTTGTGACTTCTTTTCCCTTGTCTGCATCTCCTTTTGCCTTCATTATTCTTCCCTCTCTTGCTAGTAAGTTTTGCTCTTGCTAATACATTTCTTTTTCCTTAGATTTGCCAGACTCTGGATGGTTGCTTTGTCCGTCAAAACACACAGGCACAGATAAAATCTTTCAAACCACCCCCCTCCTTTTCTACCTCCCAGAATTTTAGGCAGTTCCTTACATGATTAGTTGTCTTACAAGAAGGCAAGAGAGATCCTCTTGAATACCCTGGGATTTGGCTACTTTTATTTCCACTTATGTACTCTCATTTTGGTGATGTGGCCAGTAAGTACATCTACTGCTTATAAAAATAGTCTGGGGAGCCAGACTGTCATGCAGCAGGTTACGTGAACATGGTGGAAAGCGCACAGACTGGCATCAGGATCCTGGTTCATGCCCCCAGGTTCCCCACCTGCAAGTGGTTCGCTTCACAGGCGGTGAAAGCAGGTCTGCAGGTGTTTATCTTTCTCTCCTCTTCTCTGTCTTCCTTTCCTCTCTCAGTTTCTCTCTGTCCTGTCCAACAACAGTGACAGCAATAATAATAACGATGATGACAAAAAACAAAGGGGAAAAATAAATAAATAAAATAGAGTCTGAAAACCATATGGGGAATTTAATAAGTAACCTGCTTCAGTAGTGTTCTCATTGTAGTTATTCATCATACATACATTCTTCTTACTTACAACTGCTACTTGTGCTTTTCATTTATTTATTTTTTGTCCATTATACTTGATCCGTGTTTATTTCTTCATTAAGGCCACCTGTCTTCTGTTTTCCCAGTGCAGTACTTTTTTTTTAAAGCGTGAATAAAAGGAGACTGAATACACACACGCACACACACACACACACACCATTGTCTCTCTCACACACACACACACACACACACACACACACACACACACACACCATTGTCACACATACATACCATTGTCGCCAGGTTTTTCTATCTAGGGCTCAGTACTAGGACTATGAATCCATTGCTTCCATCAACCTTTTTTTTTTTCTTTCTAATTTTACTAGATAGGACAGAGAGAACTTGAAAGAGGATGGAGATAGAGAGAAGGAGAGAAAGACACCTGTATACCTGCTTCACTGCTCGTAAAGGGGACCCTCTGTAGGGGGAGAGTGGGGCTCCTTGCACTTGTTAATACGTGGGCTGTACCTGGCCCCAAGACTGAATACATTTATGGCTTAAATTGGTAGCTTAGTTTTTATCATGTCAAACAGTAAGAAATTATTGACTGTTCTTCAGAAGTTCAGAAAAGGTAGCTTTAATTTATATTTTGGAACTTCATAAATTGTCTATTGTTGACATGTATCATTTTAATAATTTATACCCACATTGGAAGTTTGAAATAAAGTTCAAAATCCATAATTTTTTTTTATGTTTACTAATCTGATGTTGATCTAATATTTTAACTTACTGATGACAAAAGTTAACTTTAGCCTTCCTCAGTGTAATCCCTTTGACTGTTATTATAATTGGGATTGGCAGGGGTTAGACATAAGATTCCCATTACTCTGTGCTTTTTGTCTGAAAAATCTGGCCCAGAATTGTGAGAATTGTGAGGAATCAGAGCATTTGCCTTATTAAAAGTGCATTGTTGGGTTGAAGAGACAGCATAATGATTATGCAAAAGACTCATGTCTCAGTCTCTGAGATCCCAGATTCAATCCCCACTATAACCCATAAACCACCATAAGCCAGAACTGAGGAGTGCTCTGGTCAAAAAACCAGGACGACAAAACTCCAACAAAAGTTCACTGTAATAACTCATGCTGTTTTGTTTTTTTAACACAGACACACACCCACACCCCTCATATCCTAGCAGCTGGTGTTACTTGATATTTTATTCTGTAGGGATAGTAGGGAGTGGCCCCAGATGGCGTTAGCGAATTAAAAGATAACATGCTGTTTTTGTTACTGTTTAAGAAAGACTTTTTGGGGGGGGTTGGGTGGTGGCGCACCTGGTTGAGCTCACATATACAGTGCACAAGGACCCAGGTTCAAGCCTCTGGTCCCCGCCTGCATGGGGAAAGCTTTGCGAGTGATGAGGCAGGTTTGCAGGTGTCTCTTTGTCTCTCTTCTCTCTGTCTCCCCTCCTCTCAATTACTAGCTGTCTCTATCCAATAAATAAATAAAAATAATAAAAAAATCAAATAAAAATATATTTTTTCTGTGAAACACTGGTCTACATGCATACTGGTTATTGGACAGCCATACATAGCCACAAGGAACAGTTAATTCATATTCCTTTTTTAAAAAAATGTATCTACTAATATTTTAGGAATGATGATAATGGTTTAACCAAAGTAGATTGTCATTCTTAAGAAAATGTTAATAATTTTATTGAAATAAATGACTATGACTGAAGAAGGAGGGATTTTTTGGGTTGGATGATGACTTGAACACGATAACAAGGAGTAAAAACATCCTCTACTGAAAATTGTGATGCTGTTACAATTTTGAGGAGCAGTGGATTCTACAGTTGCCAGCAGAAATGGGAGAACTTGAGGATTTTTTGGTGACGCCTTAGATTTGAGTTGTGTGGTGACATGTTGTGTACAGTCCTGCTCCACAGGACGTGAACAGTTTCACCATACTTCCCACCCTGATATGCCTGGGAAATGCTTGGCAGCTTGGAATGCCACTTTGGACCATTCACTCAGAGCACATATAAAACTTCACTTTGTGACTCATGGAGTTGGAGATATCAGTTGACCTGGGTTGTTAAGCAGACTCACTGGGATAAGAGTATAAGTGGGATAAGAGAGGTATATGGTACTGACGTTTGTCTAAAAATAAATGCATTATCAGAACGTGTGTTTCACAGGAGTATATAGCTGTTGCAAACTCCACGAAAACTAAGAGTTTATATACCCTAACATATAATGAGATTCTTAACTAGCTTATGCAGGTTTTTTTAATTGACATTGTTTGAAACTATTTTATTGAGATTGTTTGAAACTATGTGGAGAAACACTAGCCACTCAAACAGTAAAGATTAAAATTCTACCAAGATATGCTCTGCTTTTTTAATTTTTCTTTATGACAGTGATGATTGGTTAGACAAGAGTAGTCTGAAGGTCCTTTCACTCTTGGCCACGTGCCATTTCCTGTGGAAATTGGGTATTCATAAAATCAGATTCTCTCATATCTATGCAAGTTGTGTAATTGACTAAATCATATACTGATCAAAATGCATCTTCTGTCTCATGGTTATTGAAAGTAAGGTCTTGAATTGACAAAAGTGGTAATTATACGTTGGAAAAATATTTCTAAATGGTCAATTTAACAGACAATACTTTAAAATACTTTAGACATTTTTAAATTCCTCTGATTTTTTTTTTTAATAACCTATTTTCATCTTGTAAATACCAACAGAAGGACCTGGTGGGGTAGCCAAGAGCAAAACTAAGGCTAAAGGTATTTTCTGTTTTTCAAACTAGGCTTGAGTGAGTCAAATCTAATGCTTGAAAATGCATGTCATTTTCTAGGTACGTCCTGTAAATGTGGCTACTAATGCTGTACATTATTGCTTTTGGTTTGGGTTGTACTTTTGGCTCCATGGTTTTATCAAGACATTTAAGGATTTTCTGTCTTTGGCCTGTACTTTTAAGTCATTTCCTTTTCATTTTATCATTTTATTACCTCTAAGAACATGTATATTTTAACAGTATCATGGTATATATTTTACATATATATCCTACCTTCCAACATGAAATTTTAGCGTAAATTTTGTGACTTCTGTTGGAAAAAAAAAAAGGTTGGCTTTACTAGCGATTGATTTCATTCTCCAAAAGCTCTGATAGCAGTGCCTTAGAGCATGATAATGCTAGTGGGATCAAACTTGCAGTCTCATAGTAACTAAAAAGCATTTGTTTCTAATTTACAGTGTAGATTTATAACTAGAGTACTGTGTATGACAGTCTCTTTAAATAAAGGTAGTGCTATTTAACATTAAATAGATACCTAATTTATTGAGTTCATATTATATACTATAAATAAATTTTTATGTTAAATGTATAACTTAAGTCTTTAGACACAGTAATGTCTTATATTGCTATACATTTATTTTCATATTATAATTTATGCATATGTTATTTGATATTAAATATAATAAATTCCTGTCAGCTGTCATATGTTGGCCGAGGGCGTATTCTAGCTGTGTCTTTTACCTCTGTGGTTTTTCTTGTTCACGTGTAAATATGCCTTTTGAGGGAGAGGAGCATGAGGGCAGTGCATGTTTTTCTGTATTAACTTGAAATATATTTTCATACTCAAGAGCCCGCATATAATCATGTAGTATATTTATTGTTGTTGGTGCAAAGTCAGCGGACCGGGATTTCCTCTCTGTAATTGATAGGATTGTGTAAGTCAGATTTTAATAGTAAGACTAAGAAACTTGATTGTTGAACTTTATATCTCACTTAATTCTTCAGAAGAACATTCAATTGTATTCTTCAGTAGATAATAGTGAAATCTATAACCAGTGAAATTAATTTTGCTTCTTAGTCAAGAGAGGCAGTTAATCATTCATTGTAAAATGTAATGTTTTGAAACAGTGTGGTGAATAATACTTCCCTGCACTGCCCAAACATTCTACTCTTTTGAAATATCACGATCACTGTTACTGTATGAAAAGCATTGGACTGGAGTGAGAACATGAATGGCTGGTGTTTTAGGAGCACTTTTAATGTGTTTTTGTAAGTGTTTGCTACGATTTTCAGGAAGCATTGAATAATGCTTTGTGTTCTATAAATTTTTGCATGATTGCGATAAGAAAAAAATCTTACACATTCTATTATATTATTTAATGTTTCCGATAAATTTCCAGTCAAATGCTACTTTGTACCCTAAACACCTAACATTTTTTAAAGCTTTCCCAGTGAAAGAGCACGAAGTAAAACTCAAAGCCTTTGCTAGCAGTTCTCTCAAGACTGTGTAAAGTAATTGATGTAGGCTCTTAGACAAGATTTGGAATTATTTACATATTCCATTTAATTGATTTTCCCCAGGTGAGAATGAACAGCATATCTATTGGCTTGGATGAGTCTACACATTATCAGGGAAGCATATTTAAAGGAAAACTGATTTTATAATGTTGAACGTCATCTTTAGGAGTAAAATTCTGCTTGTCATTTTAAACAGTATGATAACTAAAATTTCATATTTACGGAAGCTTTTTTTTCTTATGTAACATTAAATGGCATTTATTTATTTTCTTCCAGTCACTGGGGCTTGGTGCCAGTACTAGGAATCCACTGCTTCTAGTGGTTTTTTTTTTTTTTTTTTTAACTTGACAAGACAGAAATTGAGAGGGAAGGACAGAGAGAGGGAGTGAAAGACAGACACCTGAAGACCTGCTTCACCACCTGTGAAGTGACCCCCTGACCCCCGCAGGTGGGGAGCCGGGTGCTGGAACCGAGACCCTGTGTTTCATACTATGTGTGCTTAAGCTCCTGCACCCCCACCCGACCCCCACCCCCAGCACTTTTTTTTTTTTATTCTTGCATTCTGTTTGCTTTCAAGGTCTGTAAGAATAGGTATGTCGAGGGTATACTTTTCTGTGTGGAACAAGCCTTTTTAAAACTGGTAGAGATACTTGTGAGTTTTGGAAAGCTTGTTTTTATATTGCTAGTGTTCCTTTAATTATGTCATTAAGTGGTGAAATGTGAGTTCTCACTTTTGTGTCACATGCTGCCTTTATGTTACGTACTCGTTTTAATAATATTGCATGTTAGGTTAAGACAACCTCACATTATATTTCAAGTTGGCTGCAAATGATACCCAGCTGCTATTTCATCAAAGCTTACTTGTGCTTTCTGCTAGTTTAAGACTGATCAAAGTCACTTTTTGAGTGAGCGGTGCATTTTTTGGGGGGAGACAGATAAACAGACTGCTTTAATACTAAGTCACTGTTGTGGGAAATGAGATGCTCTCAATAAACATTTTTTTGCCTTTGGTTGGAAAATATGGAAGTTCAAGAAGTCCTTAAAGAAGAGCTCAAGGAGAAAGATAAACCCGCGTCAAGGAAGGAGAATAAGAATGAAGAAAGAAAAAGGGGGAAGAAAGAAAAGCAGGAAGACCGCAAGGATAAGAAAATGGCTGACTCAGACGCACCCCGGAAAGAGTCTCGTAAGGGTAAACAGGACAGAGAAAAGGAGAAGGTGGACCCAGACAGAGGTGCGAAAACCAAAGGAAACAGGAAAAAGTCAGAAAATATAAAGGCCATTTCTAGTAAAGTGGTTTCCAAAGAAAGAGATGACAGAAAAGAAGGCAGGAGTTCCACCAAGCGTACGCACAGAGCAAAGGAAAATAACCAGAAAAGAAAGAAGTGAAAGTCTAACATCATTATCGCGAGATATGATGCTATTCTTCATCGCGATCTGCTGCTAGTGGATGTAGGGAATGTAGCATTACTGTTTGAGAAAGATGCTTTTCAGTTAGTCATTATGAAGTATAGATGGATATAGGTGCTCAGCGAGGGTATAAAGATGAAGCTTTTAAAAGTATATGTAATAAAAATGTCATCAGTGACTACGATTGATTGTGTGTCCAGATAAACGTATTTGTATACTACAAAGTAATGAACTTGTTACTAGAGTAAATTCTTTCATTGGAGTTCAATGAGAATGAAACATTTGAGTCCTATTTATATGCAGAGTGGTTCATAACTTGGATTTATGATACTCAGAAAGGAAGTCAGTATTTCTCTATTTGCCTTTTTCTCCCGACTTCCTACTGTCTCTCTCTCTCTGAACCACTTGCCTTTTTCCTTTTCTGCTTTTTTTAAAATTTATTAATTTATATTGACTTAATAATGATCGATGAGTCCAATGGGTAAGAGGGCGGCAATACACACAATTCCCACCACCAGAGGTCCATATCCCATCCCCTCCGTGAGAAGCTTGCCTATTCTTGAGCCTTCTGGGAGCACAGACCCAGGATCAGTATGGGGGTTTCATTTCTCTCCCCTCCCTGCCTCTCCCCCTTTTGTTATTCCCTCCTCACACCAGCTCTTTCCTGCATTTCTCCTTCCTTCCCCAGGCTCTGATGCATGCTCCCCATCTGCCAGGCGGTGTGCCTGTTTCAGGCCGTTTCATTCCCATTTTCTTTCAGTCTTTCCCTCTGTATATTTCTTTCCCCACAGAACACTGAGCAGCTCTGGTTTATGGTGGTGCAGGGGATTGAACCTGGGACTTCAGAACCTCAGCCAGGAGAATCTGTTTGCCTAACCATTATGCTATCTACCCCTGCCCCTTTCCCTATATGTTTATACCTCCATTCCTACATACTATCCTACCTGGATATTGCTCTCTCTTCTACCAAAACCCCTTCTATCTGTTGTTATCCAATGTGTGCACTGGGTACTCTGTTCTGAAAGCTTCAGATATAGTCATAATTAAAAGGTTTTTATTTAGAAGGATAATGTTAGTAAGCTTATGCTGTCTACAGAACTACGATAAAAAAAGTCTAAAAGGTGCTGTAATTACCCAGATTACAATATACCTTCATTTTTTTTTAATCAAGACTTTTTCCAGTTCTTTTGGTTGAAGAGCTTGTATTTGTCATATTTGACTGTATCATAATTGCTTGCTGTTTCTAAGGAGTTTCAAATGTGTGATTAACCAGAGATCAGAATTCACCTCAGCAGATAACATTTAATAAAATGAAATTTCAATATGAAATTTCTAGAACTGGTGCGTAGTATTTTGTGGATTAAGTCTGAATTCTTGGATTGTGACTGCTGGTGAAATACTGTCCCTGAACTGAGGAAAGCAATTTGGTTTGTTGTAACATACTCAAAAGTACTGCCTCAAAGTTTTTTTGTTTTTTTTTTTTTACAAATAACTATGCAACCCTTTTTTTTTTTTTTTTTTAAGATTTTAAGCTGACTTGGACCTTAAAGATACCTTGCACCAGAGTTCAGAGAGACAGCTCTCGGAGTGGAGCAAACACTTTAATGGGATATTTGCCTTTGACCCTCCGCTGATCACATTGTGAAGCACCATGCAAAGTGGAAGTACAAACTGTAGTGCTTCCTTTGTCTCTCACTCTCTGTCTTACCTTCTACTTGGAAAAAGGGGGTGGGAAGGTCTGTGGGGAGTGGTAGAATTGGGCAGGTATGTAAGCCCTAGTGGCAAAACAAAATCACACACACACACACACACACACACACACACACAAAACAAGGACCTGGTTGGATCCCCAGTCCACTACATGTGAACTGTGATAGGGCAACTTGATGGATAATGGTGCTGTAGTGTCTGTCTCTTCTCTGTCTCTTTGTACCTCTCTTTCCTTCTCTTTAGTAAACTTAAGAAAAAAAAATTCAAAGAATGGCCAGCTGAAGCAGTGGGGGTTGTGCATGCACCATGCCTCAGTAACAACTGATGGTAAAGAAAAAAAGTTTAACACCAGAAATTATTATGCAGTAAGTGTGTTTTCAAATGTATTGTGCACTTAGAAAATTTTTATTTACTAGAACCTTTTAGTGTATAAACTCAAACACTTAAGACATAAAGTTAACAAAAATTTTAATTAGGCGAGCTAACAGGGATAGTTAACATTTTGTCTAGTTATATAATCTGATTTTATTATTTTTCAAAAGCTGAGGCATAAAGAAATTGTAACATGTAGTAGCTAAGAGTTTCATGTGCCAATTAGCCAGTGTTTTGTTGTGTTTGCAGTTGTAGTAGACCAAGAAAGAAAAAAAAAAAAAGGAATATTAGGTCTCATTTGGTTTGCTAGCACAAGGACACTGACTCAGGTGAGTAGATCCTAACTTCAGACCTGGAATCTGCACTGTCTCATCCTAACTCTTCTCAAATCTTCACTCTGCTTATTTCAAGCTGATGCTTAGATCTAGGAGGTGCCACCACTTGAAGAAGACTGCCTTCAGTGGGCTCAAGACATCTCTTTCTAAGGTAGCAAATCAGGTGACAAAAGATAACAGTTTTCTGTAATGGCTCTCAGAAATACGTCTATGAGAATTTGGATTGCTTTAGTTAGAGTTAGTGACCATCCTAGAGTGTTTTTGTGGTCAAGGATGGATTAGTTTTCTCACTGACTACTGTGTACACAACTTTGTGTGGAGATTTTGTGGAAGTCTCATACCACCTGAAGTGTTTCCTGCAGGGGAGAGGGCTTCTGATGTAAGGGGGGAGGCTCTGGGTATTGGAAAGAGGTTGATGCAAAGCAGATATATATGACCATGCTCAAAAAAGTTACATTTTTTTTTGCCTCCAGGGTTATTACTGGGACTTAGTGCCAGCACTACGAATCCACTGTTTTTGGTGGCCATCTTTTCCATTTATTGGATAGAGATGGAGAAATTGAGATGGGGAGAGAGGATAGGGAGAGAGAGAGAGAGAGAGAGAGAGACCTGAAGACCTTTTTACTGCTTGTGAAGTGCTGCCCCCCAACCCCCCCAGGTAGGAAGCTGGGGGCTCAAACTTGGATCCTTGTGCAGGTCCTTGTGCTTAGGAATGTATGTGCTTAACCTGGTACACCACCGCCCCCCCCCACGATTTTTTTCAAAAGGTTTCCTTGAGTTAAATGTTGTTGCTAGTATAGTTGGTTTGTAGTTGCTAGTATAGTACCAAGTGTTAATTTCTCTACAGATACGCTTTTTTCCTTGCTTGCAGAAGGGCAGAAAAATCACACTTACTGATGATCTTACTAGTGATCTTACTAATTACCTTAATATTTAAATGACAACAACAATGATGAAGGGTAATAAAAAACTAAACTAGAAGAAAATATGTGAAAAAAATTTCGGAGAACCTAGTCAGAACAAGCTTATAAAAATTATATTTTGCTAATTTAGGATATTTTATTTCCAGTTTTGTCTTTCTCACAATATCACCTAAGAATTGACGGAAAACATTTCTACTAACACTTTTAAAAAATATTTCAATGGTTTTGACAACTAAAAATGGAAATTTTCCTTTCACTTTTAATGTTTGATATTAGGACCATACTTTATCCATCTACATTGACTCTTAGCTATACGACAAAAATTTAATGTGAAAGGAATTCATTATGGTTGCACTCTCAATTTTACTCACATTTCAGTAAATAATTAAATTTTCATTTTTATCTTGTCATCTAAGGATAATCAGAATCAGAAAAATTGCCTTTCTAACGTAAACACTAAAAATGAATACAAATTTTATTTTCTGAAGTTGTTAGGGGTTAGAGTTTCTTTACAGGGAGTCAGGCGGTAGCGCAGCAGGTGAAGCACACGCAAAGCGCAAGAATCCTGCTGAAGGATTCTGGTTTGAGCCCCCGGCTCCCCACGTGCAGGGGAGTCGCTTCACAAGCGGTGAAGCAAGCCTGCAGATGTCTGTCTTTCTCTCCCCCTCTCTGTCTTCCTCTCCTCTCGTCATTTCTGTCCTATCCAACACAACGATATCAATAACTACAGCAATAAAAACAAGGGCAACAAAAGGAAATAAATAAATATTAAAAAAAGAATTTCTTATATATTAAAGACAGTAAACTGAGAGTGAAGGGAAAAAGAACAGCGAGAGACAAGAGACTTGCTGAACTGCTTCACCACTCATGAAGCTTCCCTCCCTACAGGTGGGGACTGGGGGCTTGATTTGTGTCCTTACACATTGTGATGTGCACTCAACTGGCTGTGCCCCCCTGCCCCCCAATTTCTGTAAATTGAAAATTATAAGTAAGAGTATAAGCTTATTCGGTTATATTAGCTATACATTTTAAAATTTAAATTGCACTGAGATTATAAAATTCTAAAAAAAATGGCATTGACATAATTTTCCTTAAAACTTTGTATGATAATATATCACCTGAGACTAGCCTAACATTGTAAAGATTAATCAGGGTTACGGAATATATGGGAACCTGTCAATTTTTCAATTTTTTTTTAAGTTTAATATTCTTGCTACTTTCTTTTAAAGTACTTCATCATTGAGGGTTTTTTTTATTTGTTGCATTTAATTAGTGGCTTTGTGTGTTGATTTTAATTTCTGACATATCTCTGATTAGCTTTCAAAATCCTAAAAACTAGATTATTGTTTTTTGAAATCCTAAAAATTTTACCTTTCATTTTGGCCTTACATTGTTGTTTTGGACAATCTTCAAGCATTTTACAATGAAAGATACTGGTTCCAAAAAAAAATAAATCTCATAAATTAACATAATTTCTTACACCAACCCAGGAAAATTGATTTCATAATGGGCCACGGAGAATATGTTATTGTGTTATGCCCTACTTACTCACTTAGTTTTGTAACTTCAGAGTTTCTCTAATGATTGCTTGGGTGATAAGGGCTCCCCATGGAAATTTTCTTTGAAAAACTTGAACAGAGTTGGAGCCATGGTCAGAGCTCTGGGTTCATGTCCCTTTCCCTAATGTGAGGAATATGGATGACACCATGAAAGCCCCCAATGCTTTGATGTTTTTCTTCCTTTTTCCTCAGAAAGAAAAGGAGAAGGAATGAAGGAATTGGGCAAGGGAGGTCACTCTGGTATTCAATTTCTGATACTGGTTTTCTTCGTTTGTAAACTGAAGATAATACCTTTTGCTCAAGGTGGCTATGAGAACTAGATCATGGTTTTGTGCACGGCTACATTGTTGGCAATTTTGTTTACATGTTCTTTGTTGGAATGACAGTTATTACCTAAATGTTTTCATTTAATTGCTAAAAACATAGAAGCATTGGCCCTTTAATTCCTACGCTTGCTTTTATCTGTGAGTTGGAAACCTTTACCTTTTGTAGCATTTGTTTCTGTGTGAAATGGGTTGTGTTGGTTCCTCAAATAAAAACTTAACAAATGTTGGGGCCGGGTGGTGGCGCACCTGGTTGAACACACATTACTATGCGCAAGGACCCAAGTTGGAGCTCCAGGGTCCCACCTGCAGGGGGAAAGTTGCGCAAGTGGCCTAGCAGGGCTGCAGGTGTCTCTGTCTCTCTCCCTCTCTATCTCCCCCTTAAGTCTTGATTTATGGCTGTATCCAGTAATTACTGTATCCAGTAATTAAAGATAAAAAAGTTACAAATGTCATATAATGAAAGCAGAGCTTATTTAAAGGCTGCTACATCATGGAAGCACAAGCTATGAAATGAAAAGGCTGACTAATTTGATAGGATTAAATATATCTAGATATGTGATATATTTGATATACTTAATAGCCAGTGTAAATATCAAAACCTCAGTAAGTTTGCCTTGCATTTAGAATGTTTTTTGTTTGTTTGTTTGTTTTATCTATTTATTTTTAGTCATCACTGGGACTTCATCTCTCTAGACCTACTTTTCCATTAGAAAGACTGACAGGAATAGACAGACACCACAAACTGAAATTGTTCCTCAGTGCAGTGGGGGCTGGGCTTAAACCTAGGTCGTGTCCATGATAAAGTAAGCGCACTATCCATGGGAGTTCTCTTGCTATCTTAAAATAGGATTTTCTATCAGTGGAATCTTCTTTAGCGGTTTTCTCTAGTGGTCCCCCAAAACCTCTGTAATTCCTAATTTCCAGTTCTGCAGTACAACTTTTGAAAAAGGGCATCCAACATGCTTCCTCAGAACCTATTTAATTTTACCTTTCAGAGTTCTTTGGTAATTTGAGTGCTTAACCAGGTGCGTCACTGCCTGGCCCCCCAGAATTCTTTGCTTATATGTGTGAATCCATATAAAGTAACTTAACGTGGATAGACGACTGATTGACTCATATAACTAAGACACGAGTGATTCTAAGTTTTCCCCTGGGTTATGCTGGGTCTCTGTGCTCAGACTCTCAACGTCTCTGAACCCTCTCAGAATATAACTCCACAGGCAGCCTCTTTTAAGCTGAGTCACACAAGCTCATGTTCAGCCCTAATTCTTTGGAGTGAGTGAAGGGGAAGGAGTTAGCACCTGTGACTCGAAAACCTGGGTCACTTGAGTTCTCATCTTAAACCCTTAGTTGAGACACTTGATACCATCCAGATGAAAAGAGATTACTATATGGTAAATACTATTCTCTATTCTTGGTACATAAAGCTGGTTTTGCTAGTTCTCAGAAGACTGAAGGATGAGCATTATGTAACAGACCTATAGAACTTTTCTTTCTTTTTTTTTTTCTTCAGTTTTTCATTAGTTAAATAGAGATAGAAATTTAGAAGGGAAGGGGAAATGGAGAAGGAGAGAAACAAAAACACCTGCAGCACTGCTTCACCATGACGCTTACCCTTTGCAGGTGGGGACGAGGAGCTTGAACTTGAGTGCACCGTCACTCAGCCTCAGAATTTATTTTCATGAACGTCTTGTCTAGGGAACTCTAAAAAAAAAAAAAGACAGAAAGAAAGAAATCCTCAGTATCAATCTCATGAAGCCTCATTCCTCCGTTTGCCTAAAGTAAATCCACATGAACCAGACGTCTCTTACTGGTATGAATAACTTTATCGAAGTGATTTTTCACAAAGGATGCAATTTTTTAATATTTATTCCCTTTTGTTGCCCTTGTTTATTTTGTAGTTATTATTGTTGTCGTGTTGGATAGGACAGAGAAGTGGAGAGAGGAGAAGGAGAGAAAGACAGACACCTGCAGGCCTGCTTCACCGCCTGTGAAGCGACTCCCCTGCAGGTGGGGAGCGGGGGCTTGAACCGGGATCTTTATGCCAGTCTTGCACTTTGTGCCACGTGTGCTTAACTCACTGTGCTACAGCCCGACTCCCTACAAAGGATTCGATTTTATAAAGCTTGCAGAGTACAAAATTAAGCATTGTCATTTGTGTTCATTTTATTCTTCATTTGATGTCACTTTCTGTATTCATCATTGTTTTTTAATTTTTTATTATATTTATTTATTTATTTATTGGATAGAGACATCCAGAAATTGAGAGGAGGAGGGGAGAAAGGGAGAGAGACAAAGAGACACCTGCAGCACTGCTTCACCACTCGCAAAGCTTTCCCCCTGCAGGTGGGGACCGGGGGCTTGAACCTGGGTCCTTGTGCACTGTAATATATGTGCTCAACCAGGTGTGCCACCACCCGGCCCCTATATTCATCATTCTCTATTGGCATTAGAGAGCTCTGTCATTTACTTCTTCCTTGCCTCAGATGTTCTCTTCATATTAGAAATTTAGAAGTTCTTGTGTTATTTTTCAATTGCACAAATTCCTACTGTAGCAGCAAATATACACATTGTGCTAGATGTACTTTTCATTTATTGCTTAATTCAGCAAATCCGGGTATCTGCAGTTTGTGACAATCTAGAGTAGGCATTTGGGAATTCAAGTGATCGGGTGTTTACAGTCCTCCCAGTGAAATGTTGTGAAAGAAAAGGGGCTGAGAAAGAAATGATGTAACTGAAGTGAGTCACACTATACTGCTCACTCCCCCCCCCCACAAACAGGCCCACGCTGTGTGTGATGGGCCGTACCTGTCCCCTCTGCAGGACTCGGCGACATCCCTGCGCTCTTGTTTTCTCTGATTCTACCAGGTGGCTGCAAATCTGCATCTGCTCCAGTCGCCATGCTCGTCATTCTGCTTCACTGATTATGGTTTATGCTCAACACCTGTAACGGACAGTAATCGGCAGTCGGCACATTTATTTATTTATTTTTCTAAATTTATTTACTTATTGAATAATAAGAGAGACAGTGAAGGGGAAAGAGAAAGAGAGGGAGAGGGAGAGAACCAGAGCATCATTCTGGCACTTGGCAGTGCTGAGGATTAAACTCAGGACCTCGTGGTTGAAAGTCCAACATTTTGTCCATTCTATCTATTCCCTCAACTTCTGGGCTATACAGTGCATACTTATTAAAGTTCATCATCGTACTGGTAAGAGAACTATTCTGGGAGGGTGACAGTATGACCCGGGTTGGGGCCTAGCCCCACCATGCTAGGGGGGAAATTTTGGTACTCTGGTGTCTTTCCTCCTCTCTTGTCTGTCATCTCATTTTTCTATCCATAAAGATCAGAAAAAAAAAAAAAAAGTCTAGAGCAGTGAAGTCCTAGAGACAATGACAACAACCAGAAATCAGCATAAGACAGATGATGTCCTGTTGAATAATATTAGAAAGAAGAGGAACCTTAAAACTTAAAAGCCCTAAAGTTTCTTCAGTAAGTCCACGATATCCTAACCACCCTGAAAACACGTCTGTGTTCAAACTGCTTTGTGTACCTGTGCAGAGGTGAATTTGTTTCTGTAGAAGTAAAGGAGAAATAGAACATGGTGAGTCAGTCCTCAGCGTTGGAAGTGCAGGTGCAGCAGAGGCCAAGACCAGAAGCAGGCAGGATGAGCTTCCATGCTGCAGCAGCGGGACAGGATGGTGTGGCCTTTGAGGACGAGGCTGTGCACTGCCTGAGGATGGGAAACGATCTGGGTGAGGTCCAGAGAAGCCTGGGCCGGGAGGTGATGCTGGGAGGCTTGGCACTCGTGTCCTCGCCAGCTAAGAACCTCCCTGCCTCCCCTGACCTTGCCTGGCCCCAGAATGTTCTTGGCCCCTCGGGCAAGGAGCATGGTGCTGCCTGCCCCCGGGGTGGCCTGCCCAGGCTGTCTTGCCCTCCGGTCCTTTGTGTAGTGAGCCCTCAGGGGCTTTGGGCTCACAGCTGTTGCGTGTCTGGAGAGCCTTCTCCCTGCTTCTGTGTGCTCAGACCCATGGCCCAACTTGGAGCCAGAACCTCAGGGATAAAGGTTATTTGCGTAACCTTTTTTTTTAAAAAAAAAAAACAGAACATGTATATTTGCTGCAATTAAAGGGCCTCATTTAATTTAAAAAAAACTTGTTTTATATTTATTTGTTTTCCCTTTTGTTGCCCTAGTTACTTTTTATTGTTGTTGTAGTTATTATTGTTATTTATGTCGTTAGATAGGGAAGAGAGAAATGGAGAGAGGAGGGGAAGACAGAGGGGGAGAGAAAGATAGACACCTGCAGACCTGCTTCACTGCTGGTAAAAGACCTGCTTCACTTCTTGCAGGTGAGGAGCCGGGGCCTCAAACCGGGATTCTTGAGCTGGTCCTTGCACTTTGCAGCTACCTGCTCTTAACCCGTTGCGCTACCACCCGACTCCCCTCATTTAATTTTTAAGACCCATCCAGGGAGGTATTATTCTATCGCCTTTTCTAGAGTTAGGGATGGGCTTTGAATGACTTTCAGAGGCAGCCTTGTAATCCAACTGCTCAACATCATTTTTTGTTTTAAGAGGTTAACACGAATCCACTTCATTCCAGACCATCCCTCCACTGGTCTTGACACAGTTGTTCTGTTCCTGGAATCTGTCTGTCCATTTGTGTTCATTTGCAGAGCCTTTGAATTCGGGATTTGCCTTTTCCATAATTAGGTAGTATTGTTGATCTCTGGCACCTTAGAACTTTGCTATGTTACAGGGTTGCTAGTTGGACAACATACTTCGACCTGTATTTGCTAATTAAACAAATCAGGACCAACCCACAGACTAGAATGGTCAACTAGTATATGGGTATGGAAGCTTTACGGATTTCCGGAATATTTCTCAACTATCACGAACCTGTTAGGTTTATTCTGTTAGGTTTATATTGGTTTTGCAATAAAAGGTGATTTGCATCTAGAGCAGAAGCAGTTCTCAGTAATTCTCTTTCGTGAAAAACCAACAGCTGGAGGAACTTTATAGGTAAGATCAGTTTTTTCATCAGTTTGTGTACCACTGAATTAATTAATAAACCAAACATTGGAACTTCCAATTAAAAACTATTTTATAGGGGCTGGGCGGTGGGGCACACGTAGGTTAAACACACACAGCACAAAGAGTAAGGGGTCCTGGTTCAAGCTCCTGACTCCCTCCCTGTCGCTTCACAAGCTCCCTCTTTATCTTCCCCTCCCCTTGTAATTTCTCTCTGTCCTATACAAAAAAATGGAAGAAAAAAATGGGAACAGGAGCAGTAGACTTGTAGTGCAGGCACCGAGCCTCAGCAATAACCCTGGAGGCAAATTAAAACCGTTTGTAGACTAATCATAACATTTTATGAAGCAAAATGCTATTTATGATTTCCAAATTTTATTAAAGCAAATAGCCTCTGATTTTTATGAAAAGTGTTTCATTTTCATACAGAATAAAGGTCACTGTGATCTGAACACTCAGATCATTTGATGCTCCTGCATTTCCGTTGGCTTATTAGGTTGCTTCATTCAGCACCTTCGAGCTGAGGAGTGTTGAGCCTTATTTGCTTACCTGGCCATTTGTGGTGCTGTCTTCCCCACGGTAATGCTCCTAACTACATTCTTGATTTCTCTCAGGAGTGTCTTCACTTACTTGACTAGTGAGTTCTTCCTCAAAAAGGAAATGAAGACCAATGCTGCTTTCTTTCTCTAAGGGCTGGGACTCTGCTGTCCCATGTGTCCCCCTCCCATCTTTCTAGGATACTCCACATATTTTGTGATTTATTTATTGACTTGTTTATTGGAACCAGGGCTTCAAACATTTGCCATTTCACTCTCCAGGTTGTTTTTTTCATTCAGATAGAGAGGGAGATTCCACAGCACCAACCTTACTCTTTTTACCATAGCACTTCCTTTGTGGTGCCAGGATTTGAAGCCAGGCCCTGTGTATGGCAAGGCACATGTGCTACCCAGCAAGTTACCTCTCTTGCCCATTCTTTTAAAAAAAAATTTTTATTTATTTACTTTTATTTTATTTTGGATAGAGACAAATTGAGAGGGAAGGGGGAGGTAGAGGGACACATAGAGAAAGGCATCTATAGGGGCTGGGTGGTGGCACACTTGGATGCTCATGTGTTACGATGTCCAAGGACCCAGGTTCAAGCCCCCAGTCCCCACCTGCAGGGGGAAAGCTTTGCTAGTAGTGAAGCAGGGCTGCAGGTGTCTTTCTGTTTCTCTTCCTCTCTATTTCTCTTTCCCTCTTGATTTCTGGCTGTCTCTGTCCAACACATAAATAACATTTAAAAAAATTGAGAGAGACACTGAGTCTTGTAAAGCTTTCCCCCTGTAGGTAAGGATCAGAGACTTGACTGTCAACATTCACTAAACCCTCAGTAATTACTGTTAGGCAATACTAGTCGTGTTGTGGCCACTGAAATAAAGACAAGACTAATAGAAACTTTTTTATTGGGGGATTAATGGTTTACAGTTGACAGTAAAATATAATAGTTGGGGGGTAGTAGTGCAGCAGGTTAAGCGCACGTGGCACAAAGCACAAGGACCAGAGTAAGGATCCTGGTTCGAGCCCCCGGCTCCCACCTGCAGGGGAGTTGCTTCACAAGCAGTGAAGCAGGTCTGCAAGTATCTATCTTTCTCTCCCCCTCTCTTCTTCCCCTCCTCTGTCCATTTCTCTTTGTCCTTTCCAACAATGACAACATGAATAACAAAAACAATAAATACAACAATAAACAAGGGCAACAAAAGGGAATAAATAAATATTTAATAAAATTATATAATAGTTGTTTACATGCATAACATTTCTCAGTTTTCCACACAACAATTCAACCCCTACTAGGTCCTCCTCTGCCATCAACATGTTGCAGGACCTGAGCGCCAGTCTTTTTCTTTGGTGCAGTACACAAAAGTTAACTTAGTCAAGTAATTCCTTCTTGACTGGGCCAGAGGGAGATGTTTTGTTGCATGTGTTACTTCTAGAACATAAAAATGGATACATTTCTCACCGACAGGTGGAATTTTAGAAACGACAGGTGGAATTTTAGAAACAAGGACAGAAAGGAAAGCACAAAGCAGCACTTGGATTGGATGTGCTATCAACAAAGCAAGAGACTCTGGGGAAGGAGATAAAAGGAGGGGGAAGCTTGGGGGGCTAGAAAAGAATGTTTTATCTGTGTTACTAGTTTCACAGCATTTCTCATCAGAATTATTCCCCCTAAATGTAGTAAGAATGAGACTTCCAGGCAATTTGAATCTTTATTTCCTGGCAGGAAAAATGTTTTACTGATGTCTGTACTCATGGAGCACAGGTTGACAATGTGCGGTCGTGAAGAATGATCCTGTAATTTTCCATCCTAATTGATAAATCGTATGAATGAAATGTAACACAGTAGATATAAATTGCAATTGTCCCTGACAAATTAGACCCATCGTGCACTATACTGTGTATTCTAGAGCATAGAGAAGAATTTCTCTGGTAAATAGTGATGGGAAAATCAATATGAATTACCTCCCCCCACCTTAGTGAGTCCCCAAAGGGGTTGTCTGTTGCCAGTAAAGTAGTTGAGTCAGGATAAGATGAAGTGTCTTCAGTCCCTCACTCTTAGAGCACCTATTGAATGCAAGTGTTTCTTGAAGTGCTAAGAGTACAAAGATTAATGACAGTTCTAAAAGGTTTGTTTTTAATGATTTCTACTATTTATTCTGCAGTTCTTGGCAGTGAACATAGTTATATATATATATGATTCATTAGCAGTTAAGAGCTGTAAGAATAAATTATTTAAACGGAAAAAGCAAGGAGAGTTCTCAGCCCTGAATTTGAAATTTGATGTATTTTTATAGGTCTCTATTCCCTATTTCATGAAATGGAACTATACTTAGAATTTGGATATACTGGTGTGTAATTCCTTTGAAACCTTTTAATTTTATTATTATTATTATTTTACTTCCAGGGTTATTGTTGGGGCCCAGTGCCTGCACTATGAATCCACTGGTCCAGTGGATATATACATATACGTGTGTGTGTGTGTGTGTGTGTGTGTGTGTGTGTGTATAGGATAGGACAGAGAGCAATTGAGAGGGGAGGGGAGGGTAGATAGTGGGAGAGAAAGACCAGCAAGCAGATCTGCTTCACCGCTTGTGAAAAGGATCCACCACCACCCCCAAGCTGGAGAGCTGGGGCTCGAATCTGGATCCTTCCGCGGGTCCTTGCTTTTTTGTACTATGTGTGCTTAACCCGGTGCACCGCTTCCCAGAATGACCAGAGGGTGCACGCGTTACCGTGCACAAGGACCCAGCTTCAAGCTCTTGAGTTAGGACTTCGGTTTGAGCCCTCAACCCCCACCTGCAGGGGAAAAGCTTTACAGTGGTGAAGCAGGGCTGGGCTGCAGGTCTCTCTCTCTCTCTGTCTCTCTCTCTCTGTCTTTCTTGGGCTGCAGGTCTCTCTCTCTCTCTGTCTCTCTCTGTCTTTCTTGGGCTGCAGGTCTCTCTCTCTCTCTGTCTCTCTCTCTCTGTCTTTCTTGGGCTGCAGGTCTCTCTCTCTGTCTCTCTCTCTCTGTCTTTCTTGGGCTGCAGGTCTCTCTCTCTCTCTGTCTCTCTCTCTCTGTCTTTCTTGGGCTGCAGGTCTCTCTCTCTTTCTTTCTTTGTTCCTTCCTTCCTTCCTTTCTTCCTTTTCGCCCCTTCTCTCATTTTCTATCTCTATCCAATAATAAATGAATAAAAATAGATACAAAAATCTTAATAGAAAACACGTTATTTTAATAGAACAGATATGTCTATGTGTTGGTATCTATTACTGGTAGTAATTTACTGGATTTGAATAAACATTGTTGGGAATAGGAAATGAAATGATAAGGTGGAGCTCTTTTCTTAAAAAATGCTTTTATTTATTTATTACTGGATAGAGACAGAGAAATTGAGAGGGGAAGGAGATAGGGGGAAAGAGACAGACACCTGCAGACCACTCCTGAAGCTTCCTCCTGCAGGTAGGGAAAAGGGACTTGAATCTGGATCCTTGCACACTGTAATGTGTGCCCTTAGCCAGGTGTGCCACTGCCTAGCCCTTAGATCTCTGTATCTCTTAGTTTCTACTTAAAAATTTTAAAGGGAGAGAGTCGGGCGGTAGCGCAGAGGGTTAAGCGCACGTGGCACAAAGCGCATGGACTGGCTTAAGGATCCTGGTTCGAGTCCCTGGCTCTCTACCTGCAGGGGAGTCACTTCACAGGTAGTGAAGCAGGTCTGCAGGTGTCTGTCTTTCTCTCCCCCCTGTCTTCCCCTCCTCTCTCCATTTCTCTCTGTCCTATCCAACAACAACGACAACAATAATAACTACAGCAACAAGGGCAACAAAAGGGAATACATAAATAAATAAAAATTTTAAAAAATTGTCAAGGGAAGGAAGACTTGCTTTTGTAAAGGGGTTAAAAAGGAAATGATAAAAGATAGAAAAAAACAGTAAAAAAAAGTATGTAAGCCATTGAAACATGAATTTTTCTATACTACTATAGTCTATGTATTAAGAGTTGTCCAAAATTCTTAAGTTTAGGAAAACACATCTCAATTCTCCCCGACTTTCACTCCAGACTATTGAAATGCACAGCACAATCCCTTTAGTAACCACTCTTGGGATAGTTTTTCGATGAGGGTGGTTAAGAGCCCAGAATTGTATAAATAGAATCAATGACTTTGAAATAATTTAGCTTTCTAAACAGTTCTGTTACTTGAACATGTATCCTTGGTGTTATGCACATAAAACACCAAAGAATCAACAGTATAATGGATATTAACTGATGTGACTTTGAATGAACATTCATGTTCTTTTTCCCTTATGTCTTATTAAGATACCAAAAAGACACAACTTTTTTTTTGGGGGGGGGCGTTAGTTTTTAATGGAACATTATGATTACTTGTGTTACCTTTAGAAGATTATAAGTAATGAGTTATATCTGAATGATTTCTGCTCAAGTAGCTGGTTTCAAAAGGAATAAATAGATGCAAATAGCATCTGTTCAGATAGCATACCGTAACAAAAATTTAAGTGCTCTTCCTCTTACTGCGGAGTTGGAAGCTCAAGACTTAGGAGTTGGTCACTTATAAATAGGAGCTTTGAATTTCTCTTGGAACATTTAGACATGGTGATGTTTAGAGATTTGTGAACATTTAAGTAATTTATGGTTTTAATATTCAAAGTGAAAAGTTAATTTAGATGAAGAGCTGTTGAAATGCCAATTTGCAGTTACAGAGTGAGCTGTTTACCTTCATCTTTGACCATATCAATGTTTTTATGTATAAGTATAGTCTTGGAGACTTCATTATATGAACTTTTGGTGAAGCGTTGGAGAATGTTCTTTTTCCTCATTTAATATGTAAAAAACAACTACAGAAAACAAAGAAGACTTACATTAACACTGTAAATAAAAATGCAGGCCTTAAAGAAAGACCTACATCAGAGCCCGCCGCCCCACCAGGAGAGACAGATCCTGACCCATGGCTGGAGGAGCAGGTGCCCAAAAGGCCAGGTAAGATTTGTCCTCAGCTTGAAAGACTCCAGAACCATATTCTACTCCCAATATGTGTGATGATTATAGTGTTTGCAGGACCATGAAATGCTTTTTTTTTCTTTTGACATTTTGAAGGGAATTTAGTTTTTTTCTAGAAAAATATTTGTATAGGATAATTTTAGTTTTTGAGGTTATGAATCACAGACACAGATGGCTGTTCCTTGCCTGTGATCACACAACTTAGGAACATCATGAACTAAATACCATTCCTTGGTCCCAATCCCAAGATTATAGTAGCAATTGCACTGAAAATAAAAAATTAAACGTATTTTACTGGTAGAGTGGGTCAGTTAGGTGTCATACTTTTAATCTGAGGGTATCTTTTCTGCATTGGACTTCTCAGATTCCATCTGGTTCTCTGTGAATGCTGTCTTATGTACATGAACTTACAAACCATTCTAGTTCCTCTTAAGTCCTCCAAGGGCTCATGACTCGTAGGATGAAAAACCCAGCAACCTCTTAATTAGCTGAAGAGCAAAACTTGAATTCATTACTATCATTTCCAGTTTGCTCTGTGATATTTATTACACAATTCTGTTTAATCTCTACACACTTTCTGTTCACCTAATATGACTCAGAAATGTAGTTTCATGTTGCCACCTATTGGAAATACAAGGCATGACACTACATCTTAGCTATTAGCAACGATTAGTAAATATTGTTCCTAATAGTACTTTTGACAATTTTTTAGCATTGTATACTGATAAAACTATATTTGATTTTTTATTCCTTTTAAGATGAATATGTTGCTCTTATTTTTCATTTGCATAGCCCTTAACACCAGCAGACTCTCCCTCTAATTCTTGCAGAATTACTGTAATCGTACTATCACTCTAGATCAGAGTGCTCTTTTAATATGTTTTAAAATTTAAATGTATATTTGGATTTAGCATCTCAGATTTTACCTTGTACTAAATTTATAATTAGGAAAAAAAAACCATATTTTTCCAAGCTGGCCCCTTTTGCTTCCACCTTTATAATATTTTATTTATTTATTTATTGAGAACACAAGAGAGTCCAGAGCACTGCTCAGCTCTGGCTTATGATAGTATTGGAAATTGAACCCTGGATCTCAGAGCCTCAGGCATGAAAGTCTTTTGCATAAGCATTATGCCGTCTCTCCTATACCTTTTTGTATATCTTATTAATACAGCTCTTTGGTTATCACTGGCGACTTATCCTCTTAACCCATCAGTTTATTATCAATGAATATTTTCGGCATCATGGAAATACTGCTTTGCTTGCTTACTTATTTTGGATTGACACACGGAGAGATTAGAGGGGAAAATGGAGATAGAGAGGTAAGGACAGAGACACCTGCAGCACTGCTTCACTGTGTGGACAAGGACACTGGTACCCATCCCCTTTCCCAGTGGGGTCCAGGGTCCCTGAGCAATGTAGTGTGTGTACTCTACCAGGTGCACCTCTGCCGCCTGCCCCCTTGTTTATTTATTTTATCACTTTGTTTTCTATCTGAGCTCACCGGCATCTATTATAGTTTAAGTGTCAGTGTCCCCAGGACAGGTAGTTTCTACCTCCTGTTCTATAGAGAGGTGTGCATTCCTCGCCTTAAAACACGGTAAAACCTCTCTTGATTCCTGTAGTCCTTCCACTGCTTCTCTGTTCTCTATGCATGAGCCAGACTTTTGAAATATAAATCTTTACATTTTGACTAGTTTTGTTTTGTTTTTGGTCTTAATTTCCTCTTAGTCTTTTATTCTATTCATTACAGTATGTTCTTTGTTTCTATCAATCCTCTCCAGAGAAAATGAATATTGCAAAAGATTAAAAAGATTTTAGCACACTGCACTCAACCAATTTCAAACCAGTGTGCAAACAGGTAACTTTAGAGAGATCTCTGAAGTCCAGTTGTGGAGGTCTTACATTCTGCTGTGAGGAGCTTAGACTTTCCTTTGATCAGGCAAAGGAGCTGTTGAAGAAGCAGAGTGCATCCCCTTCCCATTTCTGTAACTTACATTATTACGTTTTCTATGGATGGTATTGTCAGTATGTGGAAATCTGGGAATGGGGGGGGGGTGTAGGAGCGGCGGTGCACCAGGTTAAGCAATTACAGTAGGAAGCATAAGGACCTGTTTTAGGATCCTGATTCAAGCCTCAGGGTCAGGGTGGGGTGTGGTGGGGTCGCTTCTCAAGTGGTAAAACAAGCCTGCAGGTATCTTTCTCTCTCCCTCTCTGTCTTCCCCTCCCCTCTCAAATTCACTCTGTCCTATCCAAAAAATTGAAAAAAATGGTCACGAGAGCAGTGGATTCATAGTGTAGGCACCGAGCCCCAGTGATAATCCTGCAGGCACAAACAAAAATCAAAAAAACCTGGGATGTCACAGGCACAGTGAGACACAAGATGGATGGATTTGTCTATAAATATACAAGGATATATCTGCTTTGTGAAATTCAAACACTATATATATGTAACATATACTTTTTGAGCCTCAGAAGTGGTTTTGTAATTTGACTAGCATAATGTACTCTTAAACCATTTTTCACACAGATATTATGCAAAAGTCTTTCATACCTGTGCCCACAGGGGTCCTAGGTTCAATTCCTGTCACTAGCCTAAGCTAGAGATGAGTAGTACCCAGCCCCCCCCATTAAAAAAATTAAATGAAAGAAAGATCTTTTTCTTCACCTGTTCTATTTTTCTTATCAACTCTTCAGTACAAATGCTATCATTGGCATTTTTTCCCTATATGATAGCATCTAAGATATCAAGTATAGATATTTGTTAGGAGGTTCATAATTCTGTCAGTGTATAGCTGCGTGTTCATCTTGTGATGTTGCGTGGAGTAAACCAGATAATCTGATAAGTCCACAGTGTTGTTGGAATGTCACTGTGGATATTACTTACATGTGTAACTTTACATCCCTTTGAACCTATGAGTGTCTGATGGGCCCCCTTAAAGCTGAAAGGATTACCAGTCAGATTTTAAATTCTTTTATTCATGCCTCCTGATAGCTTCTGAAGTTGGGTAGCCCACCCTGACCACTCCAGCACTCAGTGTGTGTGTGTGCGTGTGTGTGTGTGTGTGTGTGTGTGTGGTGGTATTTCCCCTGACTCAGGGCATACAATAGTTGACCATATACTTCTATGTATATTGGCCTCACCTTCTACATTTTTTATCTTTATTTCCTGTGCTTTCCTTTCTGAATTTCCCTTTCCAACTTCTTTATTATGTCACGACTGTCGCATGGGTGGTTCAGTGGTAGAATTCTTGCCTGCCCCACGGGAGGACCAGGCTCTATCACTAATAGCAGTTGTGTTAATTAGAAACTGACATGCTTTTGTTCTCACTGTGACTTTTTTAGAAGTCTGAAACTGATTTTTTTAATTCTACGAAGAAATCTTGAACTTTCAGATCTGTTGTCAGATTTTCAAGAAGTATCTCCAATTCTTGCCAATAGAGAGAAAAAAAAAAAGTGGTGGATTGCTGTGAAGTGGGTGCCTTGTTGATTAGTTCCATGTGTTTATTTGGATATGTGCACATGGATGTCATGATTCCTGCTCTGTGTTAATGCCTAAAACTTAGTTTACATTTTGTAATTATTTTAGAACCTGAGCATACTGATGATGACCTCCAAGAACAGATTCTATCCCTTCTCCATGAAACAGTTCACGCAGAACATGGTATGCATTAACATCTACTGTTTTGACTCATGCGTTACTAAGCTAATGGTTAATTGCATAAAATGGCACCATTTAAAACTGTAAATAATAATTAAATGTTTTGATTTTTATTCGAAGTCATCAGAGGACAGAAATTTCTAAAATAGCTCTAGACTTGCTAACATTTTGCTCTATTATAGAAATTACAGGACACATCAAATAAAGAAATGTTTTAAAATAAATGGAAGTAAGCAAACTGAGATCAGTGATAGATACATCAAAAATAGAAGACCAAAACAGAGTGGGAGAAAGTAGAACACAGTTAAATAAGTTGAAGTGGACTATTCATATTCAGATGCAGGTGTTGACCAGCAAACTTTATTTTCACAATTTTTTTCATTTTATTTTTCTTTTTAGTTTCTTTTTTCTTTTATTTTTTCTGATAGGACAGATATAAATTGAAAAGGGAAGAGAGACAGAGAAAAAAAGTGATAAATACCTGCAGACCTGCTTTACCACTTGTGAAGTAACCCCCTGCAGGTGGGGGCTGGGGTCTTGAACCAGGATTCTTTTTTTAAAAATTTTTATTTATAAAAAGGAAACATTGATAAAAACCATAGGATAAGAGGGGTACAACTCCATACAATTCCCACCACCAGAACTCCATATCCCATCCCCTCCCCTGATAGCTTTCCTATTTTTTTATCCCTCTGGGAGCATGCACCCAGGGACATTATGGGGTGCAGAAGGTGGAAGATCTGGCTTCTGTAATTGCTTCACGGCTGAATATGGGCATTGGCAGGTCGATCCATATTCCCAGCCTGTCTCTCTCTTTCCCTAGTGGGGTGGGGCTCTGGGGAAGCTGAGCTCCAAGACACATTGGTGGAGTTCTCTGCCCAGGGAAGTCTGGTTGGTATCACGGTACCATCTGGAACCTGGTGACTGAAAGGAGAGTTAACATACAGAGCCAAACAAATTGTTGACTCATCATGAACCTAAAGGCTGGAATCGTGCAGATGAAGATTTGGGGGGGTCTTCATTTTGTAGATAGTAGGCCTATTTTAGTTCTGTTCCAAAGGGCTCATGACTATACTACTGATTTTTTTTTTCTATCTAGGGAGATGATGTCATGGCTGGAAAAAGGGCTAGTAAGCTGGACCAGGAAAGAGAGTAGCTTCCAAATATATTATTGATTGTAAACCCCATTGATTTGATCTGATCTGATCTGAGGCCCATATTCAGCTTAGGAGCCTACATGACCTCTGCGTCCCTGTAGATCTGAGCTCACGTTCTGTGGTCATGAGTAGGAACATTCTAAACTGCTCCAATTTCAGAGCCCATCTTCCTCAGGTGGAAGATAGAGTATGTTGTCCAGTCTCCCTTTGGAGGATGGAACAGTCTCTGTCATTATTGATCCACATTGAGGGCAAGATCCTATGGGGGCCCACAGAGCAGTCTGTTGTATTGTTCCTGATAGAGATGACCAGTAACAATGAAGAGAGGGATTTATTTGATTGACCAGCAAACTTAACGTCATGCTTGAGTGCTCACAGAAGCAAAGCAACACCAATAACAAATACTTTCCAAGTATGTAGGTCATCAGAGGGAATAGACATTCTCTTTACTTAAAGAACATTAATAGTCTTCCTAGTTTTTGCATCTAAAATCTCCCTTCATATTATTTTTAATATTTTATTGATTTATTATTGGATAGAGAAAGAGAAATTGAGAGAGGAGGGGGAGATAGAAAAGGAGAGAGACACCTGCAGTACTGTTTCACCACTTGCAAAGCTTCCCCCCTGCAGGTGGAGTCCAGGGGCTTGAACATGTATCCTTGCGCACTATAACGTGCGCATTTAAACAGGTGCACCACTGCGAGCCCCTCTAAAAACTTTCTTATGGAACCATTTACAATAAGAAAGTAACTGATACTCTAGATGTCAGTATTTTAAGATTTCATCACACTACTTTTTGAAGCATTCTCTGATAAAAGCAGACAATATGAAGCTAAAATATAACTCACAAAGGAATTGGGGGAGGGTCCTTGAACACTTGGTCTCCTAACATTTCTAGTAGTTTATTGTGAGTTGAAGGGTAGACCTAAAAGAAAATAATGTATCTTGAAAACACAGAATTCCTACTTTGGCTGTCAGAAAAGGTGTGCCTTGTTTTATCTGTTCTTCTACGCAAAAATGTGTCATGACTTTACAACAACCCGATATTTATTTATTTATTTTATTTATTTGATAAGACAGTAGTTGAGAGAGGGAGAGGAGAGAGGGAGAGAGAGGCATCTGCGGCACTGCTTCCTGGCTTGTGTTGCTCCTTTCTATAGGTGCAGACTGGAGGCTCGAGCCAGGTTCCTTGTGTGTTGCAACATATGCATTCAACCAAGTGTGCCACTGCCTGGCCCCAATTCCCTAATATTTATTGGGCTCTTAAGTTTTTTTTAGGTTATTTGGAGTTAAATGTAAAGAAACATCTCATCCAGCTCCTCCTACATATATCCTGTCAGAGAGCCCAGTGTTGCTTCAGTTGTAGGCTGTAGCCGACGGCTTTTAGGGTATAACAGCCTGTGTCTTCTCATTTCCATGTTCTTCTCCACTATGTAACCGGCTTCACCTGAGCATACATCTGCTTCTTTAAACAAGTGTAGGTTTCCCCTCGAATAGCATTTTGTTTTAACTTTAGCCTAACACAAGGATGATGCAGTCCAAAAGGATAAGGGATTTCATTGTCATAAGTGCGGTCGTGCTCAAAGCTGGCATTAGTACTTTGAGGCATGTACCCAGACCTGGAGGAGAGCAGACTTTCTGAACAATGTGTTATTTTGGTTGATACTGAAGAATGTTTTAGAGCTTTCCCACGCAAATTGTTAGTGGAGTGTTTAAAGGAAAGGGGACAGCATCTATAAAAGTCCAGAAGAAAAGAGGGTCTGAAATGATAGGGGAAAGATGACCAGAGGACTCTGAACTCTAGCTCCAACAGGACCTGGAAAGAGAAGAGGAAAAAATGGAGGGACATTTGGATGTAGTTTCAGGTATATGTGTGACTCAGAATGCAGAAGACGGGACCATAAAAACAATGGGCAAATAGATAAAACTCTAGACAGACAGTTGCATAAATAATAGTTAACCCATATCTGCACCTTGGGAGAATTGCTGTACCTTACAATGGAGGGATTGGGGATTTAGAACTCTGGCAGTGGGAATGGCGTGGACTTGTCCCCCTGTTATCTTGTAATTTTGTAAATTAGGAAAAAAGAAGAGAAAAGGGGATCTGAAAGTAGTTCAGCATGACTGGCACGTGGCATGCATAAGTGAAGAGTATGATAGAAAGTGAACTTTTAGTTTCCCTTTCAGATCTTCTTCCTCAACTTCTGTTGATGAGTGGGATCATCCCATACTCATCTTTATCTTTCTGACTTAGCTCACTTAACATAATTCCTTCTAGCTCCGTCCAAGATGGGTCAGAGAAGGTGGGTTCATTGTTCTTGATAGCTGCATAGTATTCCATTCTGTGTATATACCACAACTTTCTCAGCCACTCATCTGTTGTTGGGCACCTGGGTTGCTTCCAGGTTTTAGCTATTATGAATTGTGCTGCTATGAACATAGGAGTACATACCTCTTTTTGGTTGGGTGTTATGGAGTCCTTGGGTCCTGGAGCTCCGCTTCCCCAGAGACCCACCCTACTAGGGAAAGAGAGAGGCAGACTGGGAGTATGGACCGACCAGTCAATGCCCGTGTTCAGCAGGGAAGCAATTACAGAAGCCAGACCTTCCACCTTCTGCAACCCACAATGACCCTGGGTCCATGCTCTCAGAGGGATAGAGAATGGGAAAGCTATCAGGGGAGGGGGTGGGATATGGAGATTGGGTGGTGGGAATTGTGTGGAATTGTACCCCTCCTACCCTATGGTTTTGTTAATTAATACTTTATTAAATAAAAAAATAACAAAAAAATGAACTTTTACTTAAGAGTAAGAATATTTGAGACCACAGGAGGTATTAAGCAGTATTGTACACTGAGTAAACATGAAGAGTGAGCTGGAGGGAGTGTGCAGTAGGCTAGACCAGATGGTGGGGTCTGACTACAGCCCAGGCAAGTCAGGTTGGTTATTCAGACTAAGTTGAACCAAGAGGGGAAAGGAAAAATTGTAGAAAAGCAGGTTAGACATTAAAGTGGCTGTAGGAAGCCAGACAGAAGGAAGAAGGAAGTCTAGCACCTGTATATAAATTCCATAAGTCTTCATCTTAAAACTGTTCTGTTGACCAACACTTACTCCTTAGAAAAATCACATGTATAGGCTTTGGCTTTATTATTTATATGCTACTGAAAATATATCTACAACCTTGACCTCTTATCTAAACCTCAGGGTGATCTGACTATACCTGTCAACGTTTGCTTATCTCGTGGGTTGTGCTTGTCTTAAGAAATCCTTTTTACTTCTCATTTCACAGCTGCCAACCTCTGCCATTTTATTTTTAATCTAAACTCCACTTTTCCCTATTTTAGTCACTGGTCTTTATCTACTTAAGTGCCTAAACAGAAAGCTTTGGCATTTTCCCAGAGTTTTCTTGGTTTCTCGTTCTACTTTTCCTCTCATATCTAATTTTACCTTCAGGGCTAGCAAAATATCACTAGCTCACTTAGGGAGTGTGCTGCTTTGCCATGTGTGTGAATCAGTTTAGAGCCAATCCTCAGCACACTGAAGGAAACTGTGAAGTGAGACACCTGCAGACCTGCTTCACCGCTTGTGAAGTGACGACCCCAGTGCAGGTGGGGAGCCAGGGGGCTGGAAGCCAGTATCCTTGTGTGTGGGTCCTTGCACTTTGAACTATGTGCGCTTAACCCGGTGCGCCACCACCCTGCTCCAAGTTGTGATTTCTCTCTGTGTCTCTTTGTCTATCTTAAAAAAGGAAAGAGAGAAAGAACAAAACCCAAACAACAACATCAACAACAAAAACAGTTTTACTTCCAATGCTTTTCCACACTGTCCAGTTTGGCAACTGTCACTGTTGCTTCTTGCCACAAGCACTATAATAACATCTAGTTGGGTCTCTCTTTCCCTTTTCCTCTGTATCTTGTGCTTCATGAGGCCTAGCCCACTTTTCTTTAGCCCAACTGCCATCTCCCTTTTCCTTGAGATCCCTAAGCCTCTCTCTACATAGGGCTTACTCTCAGGATAGCTTCTGCTTGTATCTGTGCTTGTCCTAATTTTTCATATCTCTTCACATCAAACATTGCCACCCTGGCTGCCACCTCTCGAGCAACCTCCTTGCCCTGTCATTCTGTATGCTGCTACTGGGTTCAGACCCACTGGCTACCATTGATTAGTTGTGTGACTTTAGCAAAACTTCTCAGATTCCTCATCTTTCTAAGTGGGGTGATAATGCTTGTCTCCGAGGGTGGTGTCATGGCTGCATACAGCCTGGCAATGCCAGAGTTCAGTGAACCCTCAGGAAACTCCTTCATATCGGGTCGGCACTGACTGAGCAGTGGAGACGAAAGGTAAGTAGACAGTCTTCAGTTGGGCTTCGTACTGAAAAGAGGAAGTTTCCACTGAGTAGTGCTTGTTGATAATGCTAAATCCCGCTTCTGTAAAAGCCATATGACTGTGATGTGTCAGATGAGAGTAAAGAAAGAAGAATGTGTTGAGAAGAGAGTGATAAAATTGATGGTGAAGATCATTTGCACTAAGTAGCAAAAAATCCCAAATAAGGAGAAACACTGTAACTTCCCATGATGAAGAGACTAAAAAGCAGAGAGTTATAGCTACAGAATTCAGTAACACCTAACTATATTAATATGAAGTTCTAAAAGTAAAGAAACTAAGAAAGTTTCCCTGCCATTTGGGGGAATACTACGGCATCGGTGGAAATAGTAATATTACTGTGATCATGGCAGTGGTTATAACACCCGTATATTTAAGATGAACCAGGATCCAAATATTTTGATTGCGATAACACTGTTTAGGGTAAGTACCTTTATTTCCCCTCCCCTACCCTCTCCTCCTCTCCCGTCCCCTGTCCTCCCCTTCCCTTCCATCCTCTCCTCTCCTCTCCTCTTTTCTTTTTGGCTGTTTCCAGGACTTCACCAGTCCAGATCAACTCTTTCTGCTAAAAAGAGAGGCTTCACAGCCCTGAAGCTATCTCAGTGCAGTAGTATGCCATGTGCACTTGAGCGGACCAAGAACAGAGCTTCCGAGTAGGCGTTACCGTGTGCAGGGAACCCTCAGCCCCACACAGGGTTATGTGTTAGCCCTTGGAAAAAGGGTCTTAGGTATCTGTTTTAGATCTGGTATAGATATGTGTCACTTTGACCGTTATCATTCAAGGGAAACAACTGCAACAAGAAGAGGATGGACCAACGGAAGAACTGCAACTAGAAGACAGTTTCATGGAAGGAAGTGATACAGATGATAGATTTGAGACCTTAGAAACTGGAACATTTCATGAAGGTAGACTCCATTTTCAGAACTTTCAGAATGGAATACAAAAAGGGAATGTCTATATCTAAGAATTGAATATTTTCTTCAACACCTTTAGAATTAATACTTGTCTCTGTAATTAAAAAAAATTAGTATATTGAATTTTTAAATGCTTATCCTGAAATCAGGCATCATTTCCTTTAAAAATTTTTTTATATTTATTTATTTATTCCCTTTTGTTGTCCTTGTTGTCTTATTGCTGTAGTTATTATTGATGTCGTCGTTGTTGGATAGGACAGAGAGAAATGGAGAGAGGAAGGGAAGACAGAGAGGAGGAGAGAAAGATAGACACCTGCAGACCTGCTTCACCGCTTGTGAAGCGACTCCCCTGCAGGTGAGGAGCCGGGAGCTCGAACCGGGATCCTTAAGACGGTCCTTGTGCTATGCGCCACGTATGCTTAACCTGCTGTGCTACCGCGCGACTCCCATTTTTAAAAAAATTTATTTATTCCCTTTTTGTTGCCCTTGTTGTAGTTATTGTTGTTGTTGTTGGATAGGACAGAGAAAAATGGAGAGAGGAGGGGAAGACAGAGAGGGGGAGAGAAAGAGAGACACCTGCAGACCTGCTTCACCACCTGTGAAGCGACTCTCCTGCAGGTGGGGAGCCGGGGGCTTGAACCAGGATCCTTAACGCCAGTCCTTGCGTGAATATATATATATATTTAAAGACATACGGGGAGAAAAAGAGAATGAGAGATAGAACCGAGCACTGCTCAGCTCAGGCTTATGGTAGTGCTGGGGATTGAGCCCCAGCCATGAAAGCCTTGTTTCAAAACCATTATGCTATCTCTCCAGTCTTTTTCATTTTTTTTAATACTTAATCTTCCATATTCAAATAGCTCACCTTTAATAGGTGAATTTGTTTGGTCTTTCTGAAATAGTAAATGTAGATTTGAAAGAAACAAGGCATTTTATTTTCAGAGTGTTCCACTGGTTTTTAATAACATTTAATTACATCATGAAAAACAGTATGAAGTACAACTGGCATTAGTAGGCTGGAATAATTATCCTAAGTAACTATCAGATTGCACAGCTCACCGGGTAGGATAAAAAATAGGCAGGTTCAATGGAGAGTAGCTTCGTAGTCATGAGTATTCCACAAGATAGGGGAGTTAGCAACTTACTTCAGAAGGGGACAGGGTGAGCTAATTGATAAGATTAAGTATAGGCAGACTAGGAGACTGTCTACTGTACCTCTAGGTAGTAACTGTGGTGGATATGATGCTTGCCATTGAAGGAGAACCATTGTTGAAACCCCCAGGTATTCCTGGAAAAATACCTATTTATTTATTTAGTTTTATTTATTTCTTTTTAACCAGAGCACTGCGCAACTCTGGCTTACACTGTTTGCTGAGATTGAACCTGGGCTTCATGATGCCTCTGATATGGAAGTCCTTTGTACAACTACTCCTATCTCCCATGCAGTTCAGGCATTCTTATCTCACCCTGTAAACCCTTCCCTTTAGTGTGAGGATACTGGGATCTATAGCAACTGCCTGCAGACAATTGTTTTTAAACTATTAATACTAAGGTTTATGGCTCTTCCCAAAATTGAACCTATAACATACTAAGATTCCTTGCTTAAAGCCTGAACTCGTCCCCTAAAGCTAGCATAACACATGATAAGAAACGTTTAATAACAGAAATGTATTTATTTTCTCGTAGTTAGTAGGGATGACAGTCTCAATTTAAGATGTTAGGACTGTGATCCTCTGATCTCCTCAAAGGTTTTCTTGCACCTTTCAGCTTCTGATGGCTGTTTCCAGGTGAAATGTATCTGAGTCTTAGCGCTATCCACCTTTTGGACACAAAGACACCCTAATGAAGGCCAGGCAGTAGCTCACCGGGTTAATCACGCAGTAGGAAGCATAAAGGACCTGTACAAGGATCCCAGTTCAAGCCCTCAGCTCCCCACCTGCAGGGGAGTTGCTTTACAAGTGGTAAAGCAGGTCTGCAGGTGTGTCTCTTTCTCTCCACCATTATCTCCCCCATCCTCTCTCAGTTTCTCTCTATCCTATCCAATGGGGGGGTGGGGAGGGTGACCACCAGGAGTACTGGATTTGTAGTGCTGGCACTGAGCCCCTGTGATAACCCTGGAGACAAAAAACAAAACATGCAAAAAAAAAAAAAATCCTGGGAATGAGGGAAATTTGCAGAAACTTTTTTTCATTCACTGCATTGTTCAATAGATAATGCTAATTTTCTTCAAGGTAATAAAGCAAAAAACCTAATTTAGATGGTTCTTCTTCTTAAAATATTTCATGTCTCACCTTAGTGATTTTTTAAAAAATATGTTTTTACTTATTTTTTTTATTGCCAGCAGAGTTATTGCTGGGTGTTGGTGCCAGCACTATGAATTCAGCATTCCTAGTGGCCTCTTTTCTTTCTTTCTTTCTTTCTTTCTTTCTTTCTTTCTTTCTTTCTTTCTTTCTTTCTTTCTTTCTTTCTTTTCCATGCTATTTTATTTGACAGGATAGAGAGAAATGGAGAGGGGAGGGAGAGAGGTAGGGAGAGAAACACCCGCAGACTTGCCTCACCACTTGTGAAGTACCCCTCGTGTGTGGGGGGGAACAGGAACCTGAACCAGGGTCCCTGTGCATGGTGATATGTGGGCACACCACCAGCTGGCCGCTAATGCCTCAATTTGGACTCAAAATACTTTGAGATAAACTCAGATTATATGAATTTCATGTAGAAAATAAGTGAATTGCTTTCCCACATTATTTTTGTTCTTCTTTTCCACCTAGAGTGCTATTTGTTAAAAAAAAAACAAGTCAGCAGCTTCCCCTGAAAGAAATTTAACCTCAGGAAGATACTTCATTAGCCCAACTTAAAAGCTGCTTATTAAACATCTAAAGAATATAACTGGTAAAAAGAAAAGAAAAGACAAGGGGGTAGTCGAGCGGTAGCCCAGTGGGTTAAGCACAGGTGGCGCAAAGCACAAGGACAGGTGGCGTAAGGATCCTGGTTCGAGCCTCCGGCTCCCCACCTGCAAGGGAGTCGCTTCACAGGCAGTGAAGCAGGTCTGCAGGTGTCTGTCTTTCTCTCCCTGTCTCTGTCTTCCCCTCCTCTCTCCATTTCTCTCTGTCCTATCCAACAATGACACCATCAATAACAACAACAATAATAGCTACAAGATAAAACTAGGGCAACAAAAGGGAGTAAGTAAATAAATTAAAAAAAGAAAGAAAGAAAAAAAAAGGTCCAAAGAAACTCAAAATGTTTGTAGTTCATCTAGCAGTTCAGTTAGCAAGCATCATAGCAGTGAGAACCATCACATGGTGTAGGAGGTGTGGGAGAGAAGTTTTCAGTACATTTGCCTTTCTATATTCCACACCGATGAAGGCTTCTCTTTTCTTCCTTTTGTTCCCCCATCTATAGACAATGCCCTTTTGCTCTAGAATATGGAAGAGTAGATCTAGAAACTAGAACACATGGTGGAATGCAGACTGCATAAGAAATCATCTCCTTTCCTAGACCTTTGTCACTATCATTTTCTTTGTATTTTTTTCTTACTTAATTATTTAATTTGCTATTACTGGGGCTTTAGTGCCAGTGTGATTTTTCTTTCTTTTTTGATAGAGGGTCAAACAGAGAGCAGTAAAGAGGGGTAGTGAAGATGAGAGGAGAGATATCTGGGACCCTGTTCCACCACTCATAAAACTACCCCCCATCCCTTTCCTAGGGAGCAGGGGGCTTAAATCTGGGTCCTCACACAAGGTAATATGTGCACTCTACCTGGTGTGCCACCACTAAGCCCCTGTTCTTTATGAAATACCCTCTCCAGTCCAACTTAGAAAGTCTGTCAATCTTAAAGCTGTTAACTGGATCAAATAAGAGAATGTGTGTGAGACATTTGTAAGAGGTAAAAGTGCTTAGCAAGCATTTAATTGGTAGTTTGTTTTAATGATGATTTGCTTTCCAGATAAAAGCAATGCTGGGAGTCGGGCTGTAGCACAACGGGTTAAGCGCAGGTGGTGCTAAGCTCAAGGACCAGCGTCAGAATCCCAGTTCAAGCCCCCGGCTCCCCACCTGCAGGCAGGTCCCTTCACAGGCGGTGAAGCAGGTCTGCAGGTGTCTGTCTTTCTCTCCCCTTCTCTGTCTTCCCCTCCTCTCTCCATTTCTCTCTGTCCTATCCAACAACAACGACATCAATAATAACTACAACAATAAAACAACAAGGGCAACAAAAGGTTATAAATAAATAAAATAAAATATTAAAAAAATTTTTTAAAAGCAATGCTAAGTATAGATCTGTTTTATAAAAGTAGTAATATTGATTTCATGTTCTTTTCCCAGAAGCTGAAGATAGTTACCATGTAGAAGACACAGGTAAGACTTTAATTATAAAGAATTAATGAGAAATTGACTATGATCTATTATTACTTTTTTAAAAAAATACTTATTTTCCCTTTTGTTACCCTTTTTGTTGTTGTTGTTGTAGTTATTGTTGTTATTGATGTCCTCGTTGTTAGGGCAGAGAGAATGGAGAGAGGAGGGGAAGACGGGGGCGAGGGGAGAAAGATAGACACTTGCAGACCTGCTTCACCTTGCAGGTGGGGAGCCGGAGACTCGAACCGGGATCCTCACACCACCTGCCCTTGCGCTTTGCGCCACATGCACTTAACCCACTGTGCTACCGCCCAACTCCCTATTATATTTTATAACAGTGTTATATTTCATAACATATGACTGACTAACAACTGTGACATCGTGGAGAAGATATATCTTTGCAAATGTAATGTTTGTGCTACTTCTAGTATTTAAATATAGTAGCATTTTCATTTTATTTTATTTTGTCTTAAAATCATTACTAGTTCAAAATTGTGGGTTGTCACAGATTACACATTTCCAGAGCTCTCACCACATTGGATATACCGTTATTGTTTTCTTTAGGAAACTTAGGTTTTTCTGTTTTTCTTTCATTGTTGGGATACTCTGTTTCTGTGCTTGAGAATCACATGATACTGTTGACTGATGTTTGGGGCCTACCTTGCATCTCTAAGCTGTTGCAGTCTGAGAATACTCACATACTGAATTCAGGTAGTGGTGCTGGGGAATGTCAATGTCCTTACTAAAACTCACCCTGCACAAATGCTTGCTTAGTGGAGGGGAAGAAACCTCCTCTGCTCTGCCCCCTCTGTTTCTGTCTCTGATTTTTTGCTTAGCTGGATATATGAATTTGCATAAAACTAGAGAACGTGACTCTATAACTTTGTGATTGAGTCCCTGATGACAGGGACTGCTTTTCCATCTTTGTATTTTATAGTTTATATGGTTGGTGTCTGTTTGTTTCATGAATGGATGTGATTTGAGTATCATTATGATTTCATTTTACATTTCTGTCATAAGGAATTGTGCTTTTTTGATCTACTTCAGTCTCTTTTTTTTTTGTTAATATGTGTTATTTCTTAATATATAGCTCCACAGGACTATACTCAAGGCATGGAAGATATTGTATATCCACAGGAAAATCTAGGTTTGTGATTTGTGTTTCTTTTTGAAGCAGTATCTGAATCAATTTTAACCTTGTGTTGATGATTCCCTGTTCTTCAGAACAGAGACCTTCTTGATAGTTATTTTTTGTACCGATTCTAATAGAAATTTCTAAATATGATTTAGCAATGAGGGGGAGGTATGTTTTTCACTGGAATTTAGGGCTTGTTTGTTATAGATAGGATCCAAAACTAAATAGTCTGGTATTTAATAAGGCAGTATGAAATATTAGATTCAGCCCTGGACAGACGATCTCACCAATGTGTCCTGGAGCCCTGCTTCCCCAGAGCCCTACTCCACTAGGGAAAGAGAGAGACAGGCTGGGAGTATGGATCGACATGCTATGTTCAGTGGAAGAGCAATTACAGAAGCCAGACCTTCCACCTTCTGCACCCCATAATGACCCTGGGTCCATCCATGCTCCTAGAGGGTTAAAGAATAACAAAGCTGTCAGGGGAGGGGATGGGATATGGAGTTCTGATGATGAGACTTGTGTAGAATTGTATCCCTCTTGTGTAGAATTGTATCCTGTGGTCTTGTCAGTGTTTCCATTTTGTAAATAAAAATAAATATATATATATATTAGAGTCAGACTGGGTACCAGTTCTAGTTTTGGTGTTTCTGATCTTTGTGACTTAATAAATTATGCCACTTTATTCAAAAGCTTGAATTTTATTAAATGATCTAATATCTTACATGATTGACTAGAGATTAGAATTAATTTTAGGTGTTTTTATATAGTATCTGGTGTTTTTTTTCTCTTTAATATTTGCCAAAAGTATCTGTCTTTTTTCTTTGTAGATTCCATTGAACCAGCAGTAGAGGATGGTGGAAGAATGTCCAATGATGCAGGTATTAGATAAATGTCCTCATTAATTTTTAAACATTACTTAAGACTTTATCAGGGAATGGGGCAGTAGTGCAGTGGGTTAAGCGCACATGGTGCAAAGCGCAAGGACCAGCATAAGGATACTGGTTCGAGCCCCTGGCTCCCCACTTGCAGGGGAGTCGCTTCACAGGCTGTGAAACAGGTCTGCAGCTGTCTGTCCTTCTCTCCTGCTCTCTCTCTTCCCCTCCTCTCTCCATCTCTTGCTGTCCTAACAATGACGACATCAACAACAACAACAACTACAACAACAATAAAAAAAATCAACAAAAGGGAAAAAAACTTAAAAAAAGACTTTATCGTTGCAGTGCTGTATTTTTTTATTTTTTAATTTATTTACTTTTTGAGAAAGATGCAGAGAGAGAAACACCAGAGCACTGTTCAGCTCTGGTTCATGGTGGTGTGGGGGACTGAACCTGGGACTTAGGAGCCTCAGGCATGAGAGCCTGTTTGCATAACCATTATGTTGTCTCCCCTGTCCACAGTGCTGTATTAACTTGATGAATTTCTATGATTTAAGAGTAATCATAGTAGCAATTTTAACACCTAATGTAAGAGTTTTTAAAAACCAATTCATGAGGGAATGTTGGCTTATTGAATGACTGTCACCTGAGTACCCACATAAGTGTCAGCACACATTTTAATATAAAACATGTTTTCTGCCACAATTAGACCACTTAAAGAGCATTAAGCTTTCATATCTCACTTCATGTGCCACTGATTCCATACCAGAATAGTATCTTATTTCCTTTATTTTAATTTTTAAAAAATTTCTTTATTGGGGAATTAATGCTTTACATTTGACAGTAAATATAATAGTTTGTACATGCATAACACTTCCCAGCTTTCCATATGACAATACAACCCCCACTAGGTCCTCTGTCATCCTTTTTGGACCTGTATTCTCTCTCCCCTCCCCACCTACCCCAGAGTCTTTTACTTTTATTATTATCTTTATTCACTTATTGGACAGAGACAGCCAGAAATCGAGAGGGAAGTGGGTCAGAGAGAGAGAGAGAGATACCTGCATCATTGCTTCGCCACTCGCAAAGCTTTCCTTGCAGGTAGAGACCAAAGGCTAGAACCCGGGTCCTTACACACTGTGAAATGTATGCTAAATGTGCACCACCACCTGGCCACAAATATCATTTCCTACTGCTTCTTTTGAATGTTTTGTTGTATGCCAGTGTGAAGATTATGAGGATGGTTCACTGTTTCTACTTCGAGGCAGAGGGATTCACCATTAGCTGTACAAACATCCATATTTAAAGGAATAAAGTCCTGTGTTTGAGATTAAGAAGTTCCTTAGCTATTTTATTACATGACTCATTTCTTACTTTGACTTCATTCTCTCTCTCTCTCTCTCTCTCTCTTTTTTTTGTAGATGATATAACCTACCAAGACTACGATGATCAAGGTTTGAAAATGATTTTTAAGTTTAACTACCCTCCTTGTTTTGAAATCTGTGTATGCTTTCATTGCTAAGTATGGAGAGTAGATTTTAAGCTGTGACTACCATGACTTAAAAAATCCAGGTTAATGATCATTTTCAAAGAATTTACAGATGTGTTTTCCTCATTTTGTTGCTTTTGCTAAATAATTTCTTAAACTTTTTTTCAAGTCACTTTAGGAAACAATTCAAGTGAACATCTCATTACTTTGCCATCATAGCTCATTGAAGTTGAAGTTCAGAGTATAGATATTATTTGCGTGAATTTATTTTTTAACTTTTAAACTGTATTTTGTTTGATAGACTAGAGAGAAAGGGAGGGAGAGACAGATAGACTCCTGCAGCACTGTTTCACCACTCATGAAGCTTTCCCCATGGAGGTGGGGACTGGGGGCTTGAACTTGGTTTCTTGTGCTTGGTAATACGTGCACTTAGCCAGGTGTGCCACCACCCAGGCCCCTCCCCCTTAAGTTTATATGGCTCAGAAATTATAGAACCGATGGTGTATACTTTTGATTCCAATGTTTTCAGAGCTGATTCTGTAAGGGGAGGCTTTTACTCAATGAGTAAAACCTCATGTGTGAAGCAGTAAAGAGCAACAGATTAATAGAGTCAAGCCTGGAGAAACTTCTATGTGCTGGGTGGTTTTAGGAACTAATGTGAATGACTAGAGTTCATATTTTAGAAAAATTTTTAAACTAAAAGTAGTTGATTAATCTCAGTGGATAAAATATTAGAATGGTTACTTGTAGGCTGGATATGCCAGTTTACTGAGTCTGTGTGTTTTAATACTTGGTTCTTTACCAAGAACATACTTGCTGTTTCTAATGGTGATAGAATTCTAGACTATAAATTTAGGAACTCACACTTTTCACAAGAAATTAAAGAAATTAACCCTCAGATTGAATTTTTTATTTCCTTCTCAATTTTTGTATATGAAAAAGAAAAAGGTGTTTAGAAACCAAAAGTTGGGGCCGGGTGGTGGCACACCTGGTTAAGTGCACATGCTATAGTGCACAAGGACCTGGGTTCGAGCCCCCGGCCCCCACCTGCATGGCGAAAACTGCACGAGCAGTGAAGCAGGGCTGCAGGTGTCTCTCTGTCTGTCTCCCTCTCTATCTCCCCTGCCCTTCTTGATTTCTGGCTGTCTCTATCCAACAAATAAATAAAGATTATAATAATAATAATAAAGAAACCAAAAGTTGTATGGATAAGTGACATCTGAGATACTTGTCTTTTTCTATCTTTTTCTGTTTGCCTCCAGGGTTATTGCTGGAGTTTGGTGCCAGCATCAAAAATCCGTTGCTCCTGGTACCCATTTTTTACATTTTTGTTGCCCTTATTACCCTTGTTGTTATTGTTATTGTTGTCGTTGTAGGACAGAGAGAAATTGAGAGAAGAGGGGAACACAGAGAGAGGGAGAGAAAGATAGACACTTGCAGACTTGCTTCACTGCTTGTAAAGCAACCCCCCTGCAGGTGGGAAGCCAGAGAGGCTCAAACCAGGATCCTTAGGCCAGTCCACTCACTTTGCGCCATGTGCACTTAACCCGTTGTGCTACTGCCGGGCCTGAGAGATACTTTTCTAATTTCTGTCAGTCATTATAGTGGTTTTTGAAACATATTAGAACGTGTTTGGAATACAGTTTTGAAGGCTAAATCTAGATAGTGTTAAATTAAACTTAACGAAGATAAAAATTAGGCAGAGATCACTTAAGGACAGCAAGAGTGGGCAAAGGGGGATGAGGAGAGGTTATCTGGCTAGGCATTGATTGAAGTCGGTGCTTAGTGCCTGATTAGTAAAGGATGAGGCGGTAAAGAAGAGTAAGAGGAAATGTGATCCAGGGAGATTATGGTTACCTTGAAGTACAAGGGCAATACATGTTTGCAAAGGGACAAGTTGCCAAGTGATCAAGTACAGTACCAATGAGATGCATCCATTAGATTAAATGAGGTACTTACTGGTAATCTAAGAAGAGTTTGTTCAGGAACGTGGTTAGTTGAAAAACAGATGGGAGCAGGTTAAGGAGAAGTAGTGAGGAGGTGAGATAACAAATATAAATGACATCTAAGCAGTTAGATACTTAACTGAAGGCATGAGAAGAAGAGGAAATGGACTGTTGTCTCCAGGGCTTCACCACTCCAAGCTGAGAGTTACAGAGAAAGATAGCATAGCACTGACGCTTCCTCCATTGAGGTGAGGGTGGGCTCCACAGTGGCAGTGTTCGGGCCAGTGAGGTAGGAGCCTGCCTGCTGAAGCCTCAGTCTACTGTGTTAGTTGCAGGGTCTTAGCACCCTGACTAGGGAGCTGAGAATTATTTTTGGGTATTGACCACAGAACTAAACCGGCGAAAATGTGGATCCAGAATGATAATCTGGGCGGAGCCTCCTAGAACCTGGAACTTCCACCACAGACATGGAGAAAATGGAAAATGGCATTCAGTGCTAATTGAGAGTAAACAAATTATTAGATCATAGTAAAAAAAAAATATATATATATATATATATGTATATATATTGTGGGGAAAGCTTAATATTTCCCATTTTCCAGAAAGGACACATATGTAATTGTCCATTTCTTAATACTGAAAATAGCTGTTTTGAAATTTAAACCTGAACCTCTCTCACTCCAGATCAAACTCTTCCTTACTTAACCTACCATTTCCCTGCAAATAAACCTGAAAGATTCAAGGATAAATTATACATTATCTCTGCTCTTAAACTGTACTACCAATGTTTTATTTTATTTTATTTTTTATTTATTTTATTTTTTTATTTTATTTCTTTATTGGGGAATTAATGTTTTACATTCAACAGTAAATACAATAGTTTGTACATGCATAACATTCCCCAGTTTCCCATATAACAATACACCCCCCACTAGGTCCTCTGTCATCCTTCTTGGACCTGTATTCTCCCCACCCACCCACTGCCACACCAGAGTCTTTTAATTTGGTGCTATACGCCAATTCCATTTCAGGTTATACTTGTGGGTTTTTTTTTTTTTTTTCTGATCTTGTTTTTCAACTTCTGCCTGAGAGTGAAGTCATCCCATATTCATCCTTCTGTTTCTGACTTATTTCACTTAACAAGATTTTTTCAAGGTCCATCCAAGATCGGCTGAAAACCGTGGTCACCATTTTTTACAGCTGAGTGGTATTCCATTGTGTATATATACCACAACTTGCTCAGCCACTCATCTGTTGTTGGATACCTGGGTTGCTTCCAGGTTTTGGCTATTACAAATTGTGCTGCCAAGAACATATGTGTACGCAGATCTTTTTGGATGGATGTGTTGGGTTCCTTAGGATATATCCCCAAGAGAGGAAATGCAGGATCATAGGGTAGGTCTGTTTCTAGCCTTGTGAGAGTTCTCCAGACTGTTCTCCATGGAGGTTGGACCAATTTACATTCCTACCAGCAGTGCAGGAGGGTTCCTTTGACCCCACACCCTCTCCAGCATTTGCTGCTGTTACCTTTTCTGATGTATGACATTCTCACTGGAGTGAAGTGGTATCTCATTGTTGTCTTTATTTGCATTTCTCTGACAATCAAGAGACTTGGAGCATTTTTTCATGTGTTTCTTGGCCTTTTGGATCTCTTCTGTGGTGAATATTCTGTCCATGTCCTTCCCCCATTTTTGGATGGGGTTATTTGTTGTCTTGTTGTTGAGTTTGGCAAGCTCTTTATATATGTTGGTTATATCTTGTCTGATATATGGCATGTAAAGATCTTCTCCCATTCTGTGAGGGGTCTCTGGGTTTGGGTAGTGGTTTCTTTTGCTGTGAAGAGGCTTTTTAATTTGATGTAGTCCCATAGGTTTATACTTGCCTGCCTTAGTCTTCTTTGTAACTGGATTCGTTTCATTGAAGATGTCTTTAAAATGTATATGGAAAAGAGTTCTGCCAATATTTTCCTCTAAGCATCTGATAGTTTCTGGTCTAACATCCAAGTCCTTGATCCACTTGGAATTTACTTTTGTATTTGGTGAAATACAGTGGTTCAGTTTCATTCTTCTGCATGTTTCAACCCATTGTTTCCAACACCATTTGTTGAAGAGACTCTGCTTTCCCCATTTAATAGTCTGGGCACCTTTGTCAAAGATTAGATGTCCATAGGTGTGGGGGAAATTTATTTTATTTTTTACCAGAGCACTGCTCAGCTCTGGCTTGTGATGGTGTTGGGACTTGAACTTGGAACACTAGAGCATCAGGCATGAAAAGTCTCTTTGCGTAACTGTTATGGTATCTACTCCCCCCCCCCCACCTCAGCCAGAGTTTTATTACAATAACAGTTTTGCAGCGGTAAAACATTTTTTTCTGTGTATTTTTTAGTATATGAACTACCAGAACATGAAAGGAGACAAGCTTCAGGTAAGTGTGTGTGTGTGTGTGCGTGTGCGTGTGTGTGTATTTTTTTTTTCTTAACACATTATTTTTTAGTGGCTTGCTTTCTCCCCTGGATTCCCTGGACCCCCTGCTCCTGTGTTAAATACAATATGAACATGGATTATGGGACAAAGATAAATGTGATAAGAAATACAAGATGTTGGGAGTCGGGCTGTAGCGCAGCGGGTTAAGTGCAGGTGGCGCAAAGCACAAGGACCAGCATAAGGATCCTGGTTCGAACCCCGGCTCCCCACCTGCAGGGGAGTCGCTTCACAGGCGGTGAAGCAGGTCTGCAGGTGTCTATCTTTCTCTCCTCCTCTCTGTCTTCCCCTCCTCTCTCCATTTCTCTCTGTCCTATCCAACAACGACAACAACAATAATAACTACAACAATAAAACAAGGGCAACAAAAGGGAATAAATAAAATTAAAAAAAAAAGAAATACAAGATGCTTTCGAGTCATTGAGAAAGTCATTAGATAAGATTGGTATGTTTACTCAAATTTTATGTAAACATATATATTACCAGCCTATTTGGTGGAGTCTGTGAATATAATTTAGAGATTAAATTTGAAGACTAGTATAAACCCTTAAAAATATCTCATAAAATGTCCTAGTCTATAAAGTGCTGGATTTAGCCTGTTTGGTATGAATATAAGTTAATTTAGAGACCAAGTGGAAGTGAGTTCAGTTGTGTTTGCTTTTTCATTTTAGATAACGCTATAGATGATTCACACATACTTTTAGAAGGTAAGATCACTTATACTTTCACTTTTCAAGTTAAAATTCCACAAGTATGTATTGACTATTTTACTGTCTGAACAGTGGTTGGTGTCTGGGGAACGAGAGTGAATATAAGACAAAGTTCCTGTTTTCTCTGGGGCTGGCAGTTTAATGGCCAAACAGATGATAGAAGAATTAAAGACTGGTGGTGGCGCATCTGGTTGAGCGCGCATGTTATAGTGCTCAAGGACCCATGTTCAAGCCCCTGCAGGGGGAAAGCTTCACAAGTGGTGAAGGTGTCTCTCTGTCTCTTTCCCTCTCTATATCCCCCTTCCTCTTGATTTCTGGCTGTCTCTATCCAAGAAATAAAGATAATTTTTAAAAAAAGAATAATTAAAGACTATAAAAAGTTCCATGATAGATATAAAACCACGATCGTATAATGGAAAAGAGCTGTTTAGAGGAAATAGAGCTATCGAAGTTGTAGTGTTATAAGAAGGGGTCAGTCATGGGCAAGAGATGGGCTGAAAGTTAGGTTCTTTCTGTTTTTTTTTTTAAATTTTTTATTATCTTTATTTATTTATTGGATAGAAGATGACAGAAATTGAGAGAGAAGGGGGTGATAGAGAGGGAAAGAGAGTCAGAGAGACACCTGCAACCCTGCTCCACCACTTGTGACGCTTTCCCCCAGCAGGTGGGGACCAGGGGCTTGAACCTGGGTTCTTGTAATTTGTAACATATGCGCTCAGCCAGGCGCACCACCACCTGGCCCCAGGTTGTTATTCAGCTGATAAAGAATTTTTTCAAAGTAAAGAAATAGTTTATGACAAAATGCAAATTGTTGCATATTAGCTAGTGGTACTTCAGTGTAACTTAGATTTGCCTGGTTAGCTTAATTTACAAAGTCCTGGCAGTCGGGCGGTAGTGCAGCAGGTTAAGTAAAGCTCAAAGACCGGAATAAGGATCTCGGTTCGAGCCCCCGGCTTCTCACCTGCAGAGGAGTCGCTTCACAAACTGTGAAGCAGGTCTGTAGGTAGGTGTCTGTCTTTCTCTCCCCCTCTCTGTCTTCCCCTCCTCTCTCCATTTCTCTCTGTCCTATCCAACAACAACATCAATAGCAACAACAATAACTACAATAATAAAACAACAAGGGCAACAAAAGGGAATAAATAAATAAATATTAAAAATTTTACAAAGTTCTTTCACATACATTAAACTAATTGTTCCCTCCAACTAACACTAAAGAAAAAGTAGGGCAAATATCACTGTTACTTGTTTTTTTTTCAAATGAAACTGGAGTGAAGGTAAATTCCTGACCCCAGGTTTCATGGTTAGAAGTGACAGCTACAGTTAACACTGATGCCTGTGTTCATTAATAGTTAACTGCCAGAGGGAAAATGTCACCAGGAATTTTGTTCATACAAGTACTCTTAGAATTCATTAATGAGGGAGTCTGGTGGTGGCACAGCGGGTTAAGGGCATGTGGAGCAAAACACAAGGACTGGCATAAGGATCCCGGTTCGAGCCCCCGGCTCCCCACCTGCAGGGGGGTTGCTTCACAAGCGGTGAAGCAGGTCTGCAGGTGTCTGTCTTTCTCTTCCCCTTCCTGTCTTCTCCTCCTCTCTCCATTTCTCTCTGTCCTATCCAACAATAATGACATCAATAACAACAATAACTACAACAATAAAAAACAACAAGTGCAACAAAAGGGAATAAATAAGTATTTTTAAAAAAAGAATTCATTAATGAGCCACTAATTAGCATTTTTCAGATTGTCACTACTTCTGAGCATAGTAGGCATAATAATACAATTGACTGAAATGGAAAAGGAGAGTGAGTCATGGAGAGGAGAGAGGAGGAGACAGTAGCATTCTTCTTTTTTTAAATTTTTTATTTTTTTAATTTATTTTTTATTTAAGAAAGGATAAATTAACAAAACCATAGGGCATTCTTCTTATTGTCCACTTAACTACCAGGAGAGGTCCCTGTACCAATACTGATGTAATTTGATAGAACAAACCAGAACAATATGTCATTATTCTATTGGATATAAACTCTGCCGTCTCCTGTCAGTTCATTGAAGCAGTCAGGGAAATAGGCAAGATGCTATTCATACTTTTAGCTAATCTTAGTATTCTAAAATTTATTTGGAGTATTATTTTCTTCCACTTAAAGAAAAGATTGATTTATTTGTTAAGAAAGAACAGGAGCTAGTTCTCTGGTCATATGGTGCTGGGATTGAACCTAGGGTCTCTGGTTTGCAAAGCCTGCTCTCAGCCTGTTGAACCACTACCCTAACTATGATCTTTATTTTTCAGAAACAATTTTATTATTAAGTAAAATGTAGTAGTATTTTTAAGATTCTTCTTTAGTTCAATTTCCTTATTTTGTTTAAACACATTAGTATGTGTTGTTATAAGGTAACACTGACATTTGAAAGAAGAAGCAAAGGCTTCAAATATTTTTCTTCAATTTTCTTATTAAGTCTGATTAAAACTTTGGTAAAACCTAGGTTTGGGTTTCTCTTTTGCAGATTATTCAGTTAGTCAATTTTGAGTTTAGTCATAATATCAGCAGATATTATGTTATGGTAAAGCCCATTTTATGGGATAGTTGAGAAATAGGCCTTCTGTTAAGTGGTGTTTAATTCTCTGTTGTAATGATGTAAAGACCCAATGATTTTTTTTTTTATGAAAATTGCAATTTAGCTCAAAAAGTCTGAAAAATAGTAACTGTCACATAAATTTTGGCTACCTGTCTTTTAAACATTTGTCGGTAATATGTTGATTTATTTTAGACTTACCTGTTTCCCCTGCAGAAGAACCAGGTATGGCATTTTACTACTGCATGCTTTTCTTCACTTTTCTTGTTTAAATCTGATATTATTATTCATGCTAGCTATGTGAGACATAATTATGTAGAGCAAAAGTCCCAAGATAGTTTAATAACAATCTAAATTTCAAATTGAAAAAAAAAATTCTGTTTAGATCAGTCAAGCCAAAGTAATGGAAAATGCACATCAAGCAAGAATTTGAGGAGTTTCAGTGCTCAAAGTACTATATGGTTTCTTTTTTTTTTTAAGATTTTTTTTCTAAATTATATTAATGATTTAATATTGATTTCCAAAATTAGGAGGTAACAGGAGTAGAATTCCCACCACTAGAGTTCTGTGTCTCCATTCCCTCCATTGGAAACTGCAGTATTTCTCCAAGGTCACAGATATGGGCTGTTATTTCTATAACTATCTGTATTTTTATATATTTGCCTTTTAAAATTTATTATTTTTATATTTATTTATTTTCCCTTTTGTTGCCCTTGTTGTTTTTCATTGTTGTTGAAGTTTTTATTGTTATTGATGTCATCGTTGTTAGATAGGACAGAGAGAAATGGAGAGAGGAGGGGAAGGAAAAGGAGGGGAAGAAAGACAGACACCTGTAGACCTGCTTTACTGCTTGTGAAGTGACCCCTCTGTAGGTGGGGAGCCGGGGGCTTGAACCGGGACTCTTAAGCCGGTCCTTGCGCTTTGTGCCACCTGCGCTTAAGCCACTGCGCTACTGCCGCCGGACTCTCCTTTTGTTTTTTTCTTTTTTTCCCATGGCCCTGGCTTCTCTTCTTTCATATGTCACACCTACACCTATTAATACTTGTGACTTTTTCCCCTCTCCTCTCTCTGAGTCCTCATGGAACTTCTCACTAGTACTGTATGATGGCGGTGATAGAAGTTAGGCATTTTCCCCATCCACCCCCACTGCCCATCCTTTTTTAGAGAGACTACTTGGAATCAGAATTGCCTTATGGTGACTATGGAGGGCATGCTAATCACCTTATTTCTTTTTCTCTCCATTCTCTTTCTTTCTTGAGAGCCTATGGATGCTAGGCTTACTCTTCAGTTTTCCATTTCTGCTCACTCTATTTAACATGTTTCTCTCTTTTTCTTACTGTCCTAAACCTTCTCCTCTCTCCCTAGTCAATTAAAAAAAATGAGGATGGCATTTTGACCAATTTCTGTATGATTAAATGCATTGTAGAAGGGACAATTAAATAAGACTGCAAACAGAAATGAACATCTAAACATGGGGTTTTCCTAGTGGGAAAGAATGTCTTACCAAGAGAAGATTCTCCTTACTGCTTTCCCAAGTGTACTTAATTTCTGTGCTCTGTTCTCATTTTTTCCCTCCTGTATCATACTGCTTCATTTTATTACTCCTGTTTTTCAGATACTTAATGTGAATTTTATAGTAGGGATCTATATCACAGTTACTGATTTTGGTAGATATAGCGGTGGCCACCAAAATGTATTGAGTTCTAAATGTCAAGGAAAAACACAGATTTTTATAACCAAATAATCTTTTAAATCACACATACACTAGCCATTTGTTTTATGGCTGGGATGTTTTAGAACTTGATAGTTGTCAAATCATGTACACTGACAGTAATACGTACAAATGTTTCACACAGAAGTCGGGGCATAGTGCACTGGGTTAAACACACATAGTGTGACTTGCAAAACCTCAGACTAGGATCCTGTGTCGAGCCCCCTGCTCCCCACTTGCAGGAGTGAAGCAGGTCTGCAGGTTTCTCTCCCTCTCTGTCTCTCTTCCCCCTTTCAATTTCTCTCTGTCTTACCTCCCCCCCACACACACAAAAAAAGAAAAGCTGCCAGGAGCAGTGGAATCATAATGGCCAGCACCCAGCCCCAGTGACAATACTGGAGGCAAACAAATAAAAACAAATGCTTAATTAACACTTAAGTGTTAATTAATTAAGTGTTAATTAATTAACACTTAATTAATTAACACTTACCAGCATTATAATGTTAAGAAAAATAATCTGTGGGCCATTGATCTTTTTCAAGATGACTACTGGGCATCTGTGTCTGTGTGCTTGAGAAGGAAGCACAGGAGAAGGGTTCTCCTGCTTAAGCTGGCTTCCTCATTATTGTTGAGTAGTGGTTCCCAGAGAAGCTTTTTGCTAACTTGGGGAGACAGAGCAAGTAACTAGTATTTTTATCATTGTGCATTCCTTTAAAGGAGTCCTTACAAATATCACTAAAAAAATAAGTCTTTACAACATTGACTTGGTTTAGTTATAATTTCTATAGTCTATATAGTTTGATCTGACTTTCAGTGAAAGTTTGGAAGGTAGTGTTTTTTGTTTTTTTTTGCCTCCAGGGTTATTGTTGCACTATGAATCCACTGCTCCTGGAGGCTATTTTTTCCCTTTTGTTGCCCTTGTTGTTTATCCTTGTTATTATTGTTGTTATTGCTGTCTTTGTTGCTGGATAGGACAGAGAGAAATGGAGAGAGGAGAGGAAGACAGAGAGGGGGAGAGAAAGACAGACACCTGCAGACCTGCTTTACCGCCCGTGAAGCCACCCCTCTGCAGGTGGGGAGCTGGGGGGCTCAAACTGGGATCCTCATGTGCGCTAAGCCTGCTGTGCTACTGCCCTGCCCCCTGTAGTGTTTTTTATTTTTACCAAAAAAATTATTGTGAATTTTTAAAAAAAAATTTTTTAGTCTTTATTTATTTTGAATAGAGACAAGAGAGAAATTGTGAGGGGAGGGGGAAATAATGTGGAAGAGAGACAGAGAGACACTTGCAGACCTGATTCACCACATGTGAAGCTTACCCCCTGGAGGCGGGGACCAGGGGCTCGAACCCAGATTCTTGTGCACTA